>NC_089206.1:28112463-28294963 GCF_963930695.1 Labrus bergylta | reverse complement strand
AGGGACACATGGCAGAAGTTCTCAGTATTACCTAGACAAAATCTTTATGTTGGGCTGTCACATACATTACATGACGAGTATGTTAAAGGTCACATATTATGCAAAATACACCTTACCATGTATTTCGCACACTAATGTGTGTCCCTAGCCTGTCTACAAACCCGCCTAATTATTCTCTGTCTTTTGCCTGCTCCACTTTTCAGAAATGCACCGTAAACAATTGGGCATGGTGCAAGAAAAAACAAGCGACCCAAGCCCATCTAGAGGGTGTGGATCAAACAAGCTATAGGCACAGCCTGTTCTGAGCAGGGCTGAAATAGAAGGGTTTATAGACATGCTTAAATACAGGATCAGAGTGGGATTTTAACTTTACAGACATGTTTTGGGGAGCTGTGAGACTTATGAACTTGTTGAACAGAAGTATGTTTCCTTTGAACTGAATGTGTCTCAGTCAATAGTTGTTGGGGCGGCAGTATCTCATTCTGTAGGGACTTGGTTTGGGAACTGGAGGGTCGCTGGTTCAAGTCGGTGCAGACCAAAATATGGAAGTTGGTCTGATAGCTGGAGAGATGACACTACCGGAGTACTGCCGAGGTGCCCTTGAGCAAGGCAATGAACCCCCAACAGCTCTGATGTGCTCCCTGCGTAGCAGTGTGTAGCATACCACTCTCTGACACCTCTCTATTAATGCATGTCCACAGGTACTGTTTGTGCATGTGTGTGATTTGGGCCTATGTGCATGAGAAGCATTTTTCTCAATAACAGAGTGTCAAGCCAGAATTTCCCCTTAGGGATTATTAAAGTATGTAAGAAAAAAAGAAAAAAAAAAGAAATCAATTAAAAAATCAATCACAGGCTTTCATGCATAATTGTACAGAGCTATCCAAAAACAGGTAAAAATAGCACCCAGTTTGACTTAGAAGAGTTCAATATGAATATTATAATAATACTACATGAATGTAATACATGTATAATGCTGTAGTTTAGCTTGCTACATTTGTCTTAGATGTATAGCTTTAGTGTCAGCTTAGTTTAATGTGGATTGACTAATAGTGACAAAAAAGTGAACAGTGTGATAAAGTTAGTTGAAGTCACACTCCACTCTCTTCACTAATGAGGATATCAGGATCTATTAGAGGTTCATGTGACTGTTAATGAGCAACATTCCTCTTGGCAGAACAGGATTAAAATGATCTGAACCATCGGCCTTGATATTGTAAAGAGAGGATTAGGTGGTGCGGGGAACAATGCTCTGTATATGCAAATGAAACATGTGGGTTGGATGACAAATAAAAGCGGAGGAAGACAGGAAGAGAGGGATGAGGCAAAGGAAAGACGGTGGAGGATGTGGGCAGGTTGAGCACACTCCTTCAGAGAAGGAAGGAAGAATGTTGCTCACCCTCTCCCAAAGCCAAAAGGAGGGAAGGCAAGAAGCAGACACCTGTGTAAAGAATGAAAGCTATGAGTCATTCAAGAATCCTGATTTAACCATGTGGGCATGTGTGTGTGTGTCTAAATAGAATGACACAAGACTGTTTCAGCGCTGCTAATGAGGATTTGTAAATCAAGTCAGAGGCTCTGGATAGAATGAACTGACAATGCACCTATTTGCTTTTCTGGTCCTTGATTTTCCATTTAAGCTGTATTTTCATTAAACTCTGCTATTTATGTTTTGCTTTGATTTGTCTTTTCCAGACCTGACCCGGAAGGAGGAGAGGACGTAGGTACAGCAGAGAAAGTATTCTGACTGTGTAACCTCAATTCCGATAAGAAGTGGGCCCCCCCCCCTTAACTGCTCATATGTGGGTTGCCATCTGGCCAGAATTGCTTGCCTGCCAATCCAAGAGTAAATGACATCCACAGATTTTATTTCATTCTTCATGGAAACTGTAGTTTAGGTTTATTATTTAACCTTTTGGAGCACATAGGAGAGCTTACACACTAATTTTGAAATATGCATGCAGACTTAACAATATCAGATGCTGTACATCATTGATCTACTCTATGTTCCATATTCCTAAACTTTATTGTTGTCTGAAAGAAGCTGCTGGGGTCTTTGGTTTCAATGTATGCGTTCCATCCTGACGTTGAACAACTCAGAACTGCAACCAGCATCTTGAGTCAGTGGGACCGTGCATGAAGACGTTTCTACCAGTGAGAGGACACAGCTGACTCAAGCTGAGTCACCTTGATTAAGGGCGCAGAGGATAATGCCAGAGAGGCAGCCTCCGCCCATTGCTGAAGAAGACAAAACGCCTGAGAGCTAGTCCCATTTGTTGTCTGTGCTTCTTCTTCCCCTTCCAGAGAAAGTTTTTCACATGTTTTTCTTTAGGTTCCTCAAAGATAAATGCTTAACTTCAATCGCACAAGACAGAGCCAACTGAAATGAGATAAGAACGGTTGCTGGGTCGACTATGCCCAAAAAAAGTCAGTAATAAATAGCTTAATTTTGGGTGAAAACTGTGTTTCATCTGCAGTAGATTAGAACGAGTGAAAGTCACCCATATCGTTAACCTTTCAATATCAGGATGCCACCAGTTTTTACATAAAACAGTAATAGAATAGAATATGCTCCTGTCATTTGCAGCACACACAGACACACAGCAACGGCCATAATAAATGTTATGTGGAGGAGAGGAAATAAGAAAGCCTTCTTCGGAGTTAAATAATCTCTTAATTTGAAATGTGTAATTTTGTCAGCCAGTAATTCACTTCATAATTTCCACTTCTCCAGAACAGGTTGAAAGGAATCCAAGCCATCCAAAGTTATTTTTAGAAGGAGAAAATGTCATTTAGAGAGAAGTCTCCTCACATGGCCTCTTACATAATGCAGATCATGACGACGTTCAAAGAGACACGGCAAATTTTCTACGTAAAGCCTATGTTAAGACAGAAAAGCCTGTTTTAGAGAGAGGTTTAACATAATCCCTTATATACAGTCTAAAAAAGGCTACCTTTAGCACTGCAGTCCAAAATGAAGTATTTTACATTCCACAAGTGACATGTCACAAAGCCAATATGATATGCTATTTGAAGACTATTGCACTTTTTTTTTTTACAGGAAGACAGCGCAACTCAAAAATGATTTCTGCTTATGTAGAACAAAAGCGGGAGTACAAAACAAAGTCATTGTACATTTCTAAGGGTTTAACAGAGAACTCACTGCTGACACCAAACAGCAGGTAAAACCCTCTGCTCCTCCTCATCCTCCTCTATCATGCCTTTAAAAACCATAAATCCTCACAGCTGTATTTTATGGAGGACTTTACACTTGCAGGAGCTAGGTGTAAGATTTAAGTTGTAACTTGTGCCTATACGTTGGAAGCTGAAGCAGGTGCAACTACAGTAGTGTTGTAGTCAGGACCACACTAATCAAGAACAAAACATACCTGAGACCAGAGTGCTCCGACACCAAGACAAGACCAAGGCAGGGGGAGACCGAGACAAGAACAAGAACATAAACTTATATGAAAAATCATCATCTTGTGTACAGCGGGCGTGTTTCTCACTAAGACCATAAAACCAGGAAGGTTGTGGGAAAATAATTCTCTTACAAACGGGCATTTTCCTTCTAATCACAGTAATGTCTTAGTAGTAGTCTTGATCAGTCTTGATTTAAATTCCAGAGTCCGCCCAGTCTGAGACTGAGACAAGGCCGAGTAAAAATGCTTTGAATTCCAAGACGAGACTGAGAACTTAGTGATTTAGAGTACTACAAAACTAGGTGAAACACCTTAATGTTAGTAGGACGTTAACTGCGCCGTAAAATAGAATGTTCGAGCTAGAATGTACGCACAGCTGCTGCAACCTGATACGGATCCCTAGATTTTAGGGCTTTAGGGAAATTGACAAAGATGCATCACCTTACCATTCCATAGCCAGCTACTGACCGCTTCTCTTGGACTTAGACTTCACTCTCAGCAAAGGAAACAGTAAGACATGTAAACACTTTAGATAAACTGAGCTGTATACACACATAAAGACTTACTCAACACATTTGTAAATTTGTATACGTGTTCCAACAACCTGCCCAGGGACTTCAGATGGAAATTAGCCTAAGGCTACAATCTGGTATATTTACATGTTTATGTTCATTAATGTGTCCTTGTTCCTATTTTAAATAAGTACATGTTTGTTTAATGTCTCCAAAATTTAAACGCATTCATTAATCTACAAAAGTGTTTTTTCTTCTTCTTAAAAGTCTGTTTGCTGATTTGTTTGATGCACTGCAGCAAGAAATAACCATAATAATACTTTAACTGGGAAAAAGTGGGCAGGTGGGATTTTAACATATTTATCGTTCCACTATTTGTTATCTGGTTTCCACCTAGAAACTGGATGAGATTTGTGTTGTTGGGGAGCCATGGGAATAGCAGGTTTAAGTGACTTTGTATTCTTACCTTTTATTTTACCACTCTTGAGTTTTGTATTCAGAATCAGATTACATTTGAACAATATGGAAACTTTAAAATGACTCATTTTGATTGTGGTGGGGAGTGTGGTGAAATTGGCAGGACAGATGTATACAATTGACAATATGTTGTTAAAACCTCTTTAAAAAAAAAAGGCCTATACAGACACAATGTCATACTAAATGATGAAGGGAAACATAAAGACAATTCAGTTCATCAGACTACTACAAACACTTATTTTAAGTGGCCAGACTATCTCAAGGTCCCAGCATTTAATTTTGCTGGTTAAATGATATGACGACTGATGTAACTGATCCATAAAATTAGATATTTTAAGTGTAGGGATCCTTTAACAACACTAGTGTTGTCAATGAGAGCACAGGGAACTGGGTCTGGTGTCTAAGGTTACATAAGCAGAATAAGGGCCAGCTTATAAGCAGTGTTGAGGGGTAGATGCATGGAGGGAGAGACGAGTTTGAGAATAACAAGGAGAGGCAGAATTGATGGGGAAGAGAAATAGGACAGAGATAGAGGACTGCAGAGACTGAGAGAACCAAAGAGAGAGAAGTATAGTTAAGCACAGAGGTGAGAGGCCAAAGAAAATAGAAGTATGTGTAAGAGAGTGGGAGTAGACAGCACAAAAGTGAAAGAGAGAGACCGAGAGAAAAAGTGTAAAAAATCGAGGGAGTAGGGAGGGGGCGGTGGCTCCGGCCGTGTTTATGCTTGTGAACACTGCACCATCTCAGCAGCAGAAGAGTAATGCTTTATACTAATCCTGGTATTAAAACCTCTGCTGATTCACTAAAGGAGATTACTGACATGTTCCCACCCTCCCCTCCTGCTGAACACTGACCAGTGCGTGCCCCTAACTTTGTTTTTAACATTTGATGAAAATGTCCTCTTGCTGTAATTGTTTTTCAATCAATATCATCTCAGCGATCAATACGCTGCTGGAGTGCATAGGGGAGAAAAAGGCAGAAGAATATTTGCGCCCACGCTGCGATATTTACATACTGCACGCCTCTCATATTTGCCCTGAGGTCTCTTTACCGTTCTACTGGCATTAAAAGCTGCATTTCAACTCCTGCCTATTCATCTAAATACAGAGCCGGTATTGTTGTAGAAACAATTACCAAGTCCTTCAGAGCCATTAGAAACCATTACCATTACGCTAAGAGTGCAGGTATTTTGAAGCAACTCTGTATACCGGGAAGAATTTTGATTGGTCAGAGATTGTTGCAAAATTTATCTCTGAAGAAACCCCATAGCTCGTTTCTGAAAAAAAAAAAAAAAAGCTATCAAATAAGTGTGTTACTTTTGTTGCTCAGAGGCCTTCATTCATTAAAATTGGAAGGCTTTTGTGCCACTAAACCTGTGCAAATAAGACAAAATGAAAATGTCTTATTCGCAAATTACACACAAGGGTTAATGCACCACTAAATGTGCTGCAGGGTACACAGTGTCTCTGTATCCCGGTTCTGCTTGTTTTTTTTAAATTTGCCTTTTTCAATTCAAATGAGAGCCTCTAGTACCCCTTTTCCAACAAATGGTAAATAGTAAATGGATTTGAGCTTGTATAGCGCTTTTCTAGTCTTCTGACTACTCAAAGTGCTTTTACACCACATCGTCACACCTACACATTCACACACTGATGGCAGAGACTGCTTTGTAAAGTGACCATCAGAATAAAGTAATCCCATTCACACACATTCATTCAAGGCTGACGAAGCTGCAGGAGCTGGGGATTGAACCCCCAACCTTCCAGTTGAGAGACCACCGACTCTAATGACTGAGCCACAGCCGCCTCAAAGTAAACCCGGGGCTGGTTCAGAGCTCGTTCAATTTGCGAATCGTCTAAGAACCATTTTGCCTTTCCACCGACAGGCCGCAGAAGAGCCACGTCATACATACATATGCATACATCAATTTAACAACTCTTCCTGAACAAATTATGGCTCTAATAACTATGTGCAGTTGGGGTAAAAAAAAAAAAAAAAAAAAAGACCGTCTGCTGTGAGTTGTTGGTATCTGCCCCAAAATGTTTATAGAGGATGTCAGGTTCAAACATTCTAAAAATGCTATATTATTCATCCTCCTCACCTCCTCTCTCCTACTCCTATCCTTTGCTCTCCTTCAACTCCTGTATGCACCTCCACCTCCTCCCCTTTTTCTACTCCTCCTTTTCTGCCCACTGCCAGTATGGCTAAGTACATACGTCTTCTTTGGAGTGAAACAGTTTGAACTTTCATGGAAAGTTGATAGAATCTTAACAAGCTTAAAGCCAAAAATAAGATTATAAATGTTCCAGTCATTCAATGATCATGGCATCCTGTGTTTGTCCTTTCTTACCTCGGCTGGAACTTGAGTAGGGCATTAAAGCTTGATTGAGCCTGGATGAAGCACGTCTTTGGAAGGACCTCCATGTGTTTTTTCATTTCCGAGCATACCTCAAAGGTCAGCTTTAAAGCTATGCTGGATCTGTCATGTGAAAGATAGAAATTCATTAGCATAATGCTGACACACAAAGAGTATTTCCCAGAATGGAGATAATCAAGGATGATCTGAACTGCTATTAAAATAGAATGCACAAGCAATACTGCATAGGGGAAAAGTGGTGGAATTACTGCTTTCCAGGTACAGATTGCAGATAAGTGCTTTCCCCTTTTGAGGACAGAAAGTGTTATTTCCCTTTGTGAGCCTATAGTGACATCACTGCCAGTGGAAAAAAAAACTGTCATGTTACAGCCTTTGGTTTAGATAGAAAATGTAATGTTAATGTGTGCCTGTTCAATTCAAACAGTGAGAGGACAACATCTCTGGTTAAATGAACGTGTACTGTCTTTAAAGTGTTTAACTTGCCTTTATTTGTGAAGCACTCTGATCATTTCATGCTGTTTAAAATGTGATACAATAAATTGCTATTGATGCTGGACATTCTACAACAACTGTTTTGGACTTCCAATCATAATGTTTAATAAATTAATTCTTCTAAGACACATTTTCCATAAATTTAACTGTATTTGCATTTATGTTTAATATTTCTTCATAAATGTAACAACACTTCATTATGTATTAAAATGCCACTCAATGTGAATCCTGTGAGGCTGCAGAAAGTGGGCTGGGCCAATGAGAATGATGGAGTTCTTTGAGACAGGCAAACTAAATATTTTGTGAATGGCAAGGATCATTGAGGATGTCTAGTTTTTGGTTTTTGCAGACAAAGGTTTATAGAACTTCTTTAGAAAACTCTTTCCTTGTAGCTCTGCAATACAACAACAGAATAATAATTCACTAATTGCAAGGCTTCAAACTGACATGGATATTGACACTTACAGCTTAGTTTGTCATATTGATTTTTATAACAGTAAACGTATTTCAAGCTGATTACACTTCATGGGGGTCAAAAAGGACAGGGAGGGCAGATATTATTTCTAAGTCACCTACAAAATTTGTATGGCGTAATGCACCCCAAGTCTTTATTCCTGTGGTGACCCAGTTTCAGGACGCACTGACAGATGGTTGTGTCTGGGGCTATAAGACTCAGTCATAGCTGAGGCTATAATACAGTAACAGCCTTGTGATATAAATGGCTCTTCAGCTCAGGAATGCTCTAACACAGGATTGATTGGATGTGATGCAGTGATAACATTTTGTTAAGTCTGCTTTCATCCTCTGATGCTGTTGTTACAATTGTGTTGTGCAGCTGGTAGCATGTGTCTTATTCTGCAGTCTCTTTTGCTACATCATAAAAAAACAAAAAAAACAAGCCTAACTGCATGAAGCTCACCTGTTGTGTTATCGGAATACCGAGTGAAACTTTTAACGGGAGATATGTTGTCAGGGCACTTCATAAAATGTAGTGCTGATGAAGATTGTCAAAGGAGCAGCGCAGACACATACAAGGAGAGATTAATGGAGGGAGGAGATGATGTGAGCGAGCCCTGGATCTCAGTTGCTGTTATACAAAATTCGTCATCATCTAACAGTGAAATCAGGACGGTGTCAATTATTTCCATGTAAGCTGCTCGAGGTGATCTCATTCAGCAGCCCATCTCTCTCTCTCTCTCTCTCTCTCTCTCTCTCTCTCTCACCTCTCGTTTAGTGTGCATACAGGCATGCAAGTGAATTATGATTACTAGGCCACTGTGTCGGTCATTACCATGTGTCACAGAAAAAAGTCATATTTGAATTATGTTAAAATGTTCACATTGTTTGCCATTCTTACAAGTGCATAAATCAAATTTTAAAATTATGCAGAGCTAAAAATGTGTAGAAACAGAAAAACTCTTAAAGTCCAAATGTGTGCTACTGTATTTAAATGAATGCGTGTATCTTTTTGTGAAGGTATGCACATGAAGTTTGCCTTAAGGTGAACGCTCTTGGGTCCATTTACAAAACAACATATCAACAAAACAGTATTCAATAAAACAGTTTAACATAAAAAACTGCTATCATCACTGAGGTTTGTGACAGTTGTGTCTGGCCATGTGGCATAGGGCAGTGAAACAGCTTACATTGAATACAAATGTAAAGCTGATGAACTGAGTGCTTGCCCACAGCTACAGCAGTAACTCTGCCTTCTTCTGGAAAGTGCCAGGTGGCTGTACTGCCTACTCCACAAGTACCGCATGGACTCAAGGGATACCAAGAATTCAGGGTGAGTGTAATGCAATGAGATAATGTAGCACTGTCATTCTCTTTGAGTTATTGATAAGAAAACTGAAGAATCAACTCTTAAACATATGACACAGGTTGGACTAAGACAGCTAGCTTGTAAGAATTAACTAAACAAAGATAAATCAAAGACAGAAGGTTCTATGAAGGAGGTGCCAGGTTTCCAAAATTCATTCAGAACATTTTTTAAATAAAAAATAAAAAAACAGCTGCCAACAGTCTGCATAATTTTCTAACCATTGGCTCAAGAGCAACAATCAATCATCAAATGATAACTGGTAAATGGACTTGCGCTTATATAAAATTATTTAAACATTTTAAAGAATTTTGAAAATTGTTTCAATTATTGGGAATACTATTTAAGTCACTGATTCTCCAGTTTGTTCTGTTCACCGAAGTTGAGGACTTGTGGAATATCTGCTCATCTACTCAAAGGAAAATGTCATATGACATACGGTATGATGAAAGCAGCATCTCCCTCCCCAAAAGCCTGCCAAGCTTTTAGTGTTCACATAACTGTCTGTTCTAACATACTGTATGGTTGGCTGTTGCAAGCCTTACCTTTTTTATTTTTATTTTTATTTTAGAGCTGCTGTTAACACTCTCTTCATAAAGTCACATGCGCTGGTATATGCCAGCGCACCAGATGGCAGTTGTCACAAATCCCCCTCCCCCACACATGCACTTCCTCCTCCCTATATGAGTAGTAGGAAGTGCATGTGTGAGGGACACAATGGCTAGCTCAACGGTGTCTCACACGCTTGCAAAGGTTAATGCCCCCTGTGCATTCTTAACCTTGTGTGTGCATCCTGGTTTATCACATCAGTTATCATAAAGGATTTACTTTAGTTATGTGCTACAGAATGGACCAAAGAGGATTGTAGGGGTTGTAGGCTTATTGCTTTCCCCTGACATTATTCTTTTATAGCATTCTTTTATCAACTCAAATAGATGTTTGTTTTACTATATCTGCAACTACTCAACTGAAATAGTAGAAACAAGGCAGGGAATAGAGATATACAAAACCAAAAAACAGGGGTTGGGACAGATACCCTCCTGGCAGCCCTCTCTAACACTAGGCTTGTTCTTAAGCTGGTTGTGAAAGTGTCAGGTGAGGGCAGGGTCATGGATCAGTGGGACGGATATCCCACATCACTCCTCTGAGCCATATCCCTTCCAGTCAACAAGATAGGACAGGCAGTGGATGGCCCAGTCATATGAGTGGTGTGGATCAACTCTGCCACCACTGCACTGTTTCATATTTAGTCATGTAAATATTAGTCTTTTCTTATAATGTTTATTATTGATATTTAATGTTGTACCTATACATAAGAGAGCACAGTTCACCAAAGTTAAATTCATTGTGTGTGTAAGCATACCTGGCCAATAAATCTGATTCTGGTTCTGATGTTAAAAAAAGTTTTGTCTGGATTTGGAGCTATATAAATCAAATGAGTCAAGGACCGCCACCAAATTTGGTATCAGCATCAGATCTCAGTTTTCAATGCATGGGGAGGGAGTGTTTACACAAATACTGTGGATTTGCTGTTTTTTTGTGTATTCTAATAAGCTTGGACTCATCACCACTACTTGTTTGGCGTACAGTAGAACATTCATGTACTGTAGTACTGTTGTTTGTGACAAGGTGCAGTGGGCCACCATGTTGCTTTGACAAACAAAACATAAAGTAATGGAGGCTGATGAATGGTTCATTGACTTTGGCAGGCACGTTGTGGGCCAGGCAACTTCACAAACTATAATTTTGAACTACAAGGGTGCACTGGCCACCCTCTTCAGCCTGGAAACCTCACCATGTCTCATTTCAGAATCTCACCCAGTCCAGATGCTATCCCAGCAATCATAGTAACACAATTAATTTCCATGTAGGGTCTAAGTTTGCTGACTAAAGTTTTGGTTACATTAGGTTATGCTATCTCTACATGCTTGTCCTCAACAAATCAGATGATGCTCACCCACTATACTGTATTACTGAAACTAGATATCAAGCAGGATACATTAGCTTAAGAAACATCCTAAAAACTAACAGGACATCATAAAGTTAAAAATAAATCATGTCACAAAAAAGAGACCTGTAAAAAAAGGGTCTTTTAAGTTTGAATCACCCTTTAGCATTCAAAGTAAGGTATTCTTAACTGTAGTATGCACATCACCTAAAATCTAATGCTGTTCTGACAAGCCTTCAGATTCTTAGATCTTTTTTTTGTATTTCCTAAAAATGTTACAAACAGTATGATTTCTTATGGGATGCATATTAGTTGTTAAAAGAAATCTCAAGTCTCATAATTTGATGTGATGCCTTTATGAACTGAATAGTGGGATAACAATTATGTGTAACTGCCTAACTGTAGAAATTGAATGTATTGGATCTTCAACAAGGCATACAACACTAGTTTTGCTTAAGGACATAGAGACTGCTAAGTTATCTCTGGGGTATTAGTCCAATGGGGAAATGTGGGATTTGTGGTGACCTAGAACATGGGAACAAGTAAGGCAGTTCATTTTTTTTGCATTTGTCATATCTTCCTGGTTTTTCCAGTCTGTAAGACTAGTTTTAATTTTGAAATGTATTAGTGTGCCCTGAGTTTAACTTTTTCTTTCATGAAAAAACAGGACAAAATGTATCCCACTTTTTTATTTTGTGTCAAATTCATGTTTACAGTATGATAAACTGCTGGCCATGTTAGGCTTTAGGACCTACCTGCTTTGGATGGTTATAATGTCTTGATAGAAGCGGTCAAACGTGCAGATTTTAAGGTCAATGGTCGACCGTTCCACCCATACAGGGATGCTGGCTGCCACACCCCTCACTTGGATGGGTATCTGTTCGTACAAACATGCCTTTATCACATAGGGTGTACATCATATTACAGTGTTTAAAACCAGAAAAGCTATATAATTCAGTGAACTTTTAAAACAAATTGTTCTATTTGTGTATGTTGTGTCTCACTGGTTTGCTGTTTAAGTCAGAGAATTTGATGCGAAAGTCAAGCTTGGCCTCTCCTGGAATGGTGGGAGTGAATAAGAACTCCAGTTTGATGCTTTCGAATGGTCCAACTTCCCCTCCTCTAACCTGAGGAAGGAGTCATTAAAACACAAAAAGCAAAAGTCATTTTAAATGATGTAATTTTATAGTACTGGATGCCTTTATGGTGATCCCTCCAAGAAATCGTTTAGAAGAATTGAATAAAACAGTTAAAACAGAAGTACCCAATATATGAAAAAGTGAGTACAGCAGTTCCAAATAACTTCAGAGAGCATGTTGCAAAACAACAATGAAAAGCTGTGTGGACTATGTCCTCAATTACAAAAAATACAAAAGAGGGGGAAGCTATTACTTGATTGATAATCTGCTATTGCAGACACCAGCATCTACAGTAACCACCCATCGTGCAATAGACACAGCCATAGTAAATGCAGGGATGAAGGCCATGCACCATTACCTAAATAAACCCTGAACAACTAAAGCACTTGAACCACAAGTCACATGTAATATGCACAAGGCCTTCTGCAGACAGATGTGACCATCAGTCTCTGAAAAGAGCAGGTAACTCTTTGTCCAGTTTCACAGCCTTTTGAGTCCAATTTATCAGTTTCATACGCACAACTTGTACCAGGGGTTTTCTGTTTGTCAGTCAGTAACAATTCAGCACAGATATCTCATGACAGAAAAACATATAGCGTTAAGAAAAGTCAGTGTTTTTACTGATTAATGATTGTGGTGATCACTGACATTCCCAGAAGTTTGAGCAGTTATAGTGTCAGCATGCTAATATATCAAGTCAATGCTAACATGCTAATGATAAGCAGGTAAAATGTATAAAATGTATACCATGATTGGTGATGTTTCCTTTACAACATGCTGATCTCTGCTTTTTAATACAAGATTGATTGGAAAGTCATTAATTGTGTTGGGATTTGGTCATATGCCAAAGACAATTATTTCTAACTTGATGATGAGGGTAAATACAAATTCAGGGGGTCACCACAGTTGCTGTGTTAGAGTAAGACATAACAAAGTACTGTAATTGTATCTAATACTTACGTTTCCAAGACTTATGTCACCAAAGTCTGAGTCGCTCTGGTCCATCTGGGATACCGCATCAATGGACTCACAAGCCTCAGGAACAGCTTGTGGATCTGCAGCTGAAGCCTCAGACACTGCCAGACACACACACACACACACACACACACACACACACACACACACACACACACACACACACACACACACACACACACACACACACACACACACACACACACACACACACACACACACACACACAAACACACACGCACACAAAGCAAATTCGAATCTTAAGCCATATTTACTGTTGATTGAGTAAATGGTCAGCCTGCTATGATGAGCTGCTGAGCAACCTAAAGCTGATTTGTACTTCTGTATCGTTCGTGTAGCCATGTACTTACGGAGAGGCCAGCGCACTTATCCTGACGTTCACCTCCTCAAAAATGCAACTAATTGTCGAAAATCAAGTGGCAACCTCCAGTATTGAAAAATGAAGCAAAATCCTGCAGTTCTTCCAGTGTCTGCTTAAGGCCGGCTGCAGAAGCACCCAAAGTCCCATACACACCCCAATCAAAAAACTGCAGAAATTAACATGTTTACAGCTCGGTACAAAAAACATAATCGGTTTGATTAGCTCATGTCTCGATCTGCAGTGTACTGGGGGTGAATCTTTTGATATGAAGGATAAGCGATATTCACAATCGACCTGCCTGACAGGCGAGTGCGATGTAACAGTTCATCAACAGGCAACATTTCCATTATAGCAACAGCCGATCGATTGGACTCAAGCATCAACACTATTTTCAAAATGATGCAGTTAGAAGAACAGTACTTAAGCTAGTGTTATCAACTGCTGCTCAATATTTATCATCTCCAACATAATAAGCTTGATTTCTGTCACCATGGTTTCCTGCACTCAAAAAAAAAAGAATGTGGCAAAACCGAAAACTGGTGATATGATGACAGGCATCGAATTGCACTGCCAATTAGCATTTGTAGGCGAAACATTGCAGAGCTACGCAGATGCACCAATGCACAAGTATGTATTGCTCACAACAACAAATGCCACTCCGGTGTGGCAATGGCCTAGATTTGACACAGAAGTATAAACCAGGCTTCAAAGAAACATTTATCACCAAGAGCTAAAGTTTTCAAAGCATACATTTGGCTTGGTGGTGGCGGTTCGGGAAAGTTCATTACCATAATCACCGTCTCTCTTTTTTACTAGCACAATGAATGTGCACTTCATACTGTATTTGAATATGAGTAACAGATGAGCAGATATACCACCTTGTCAGAATTGGAAGACATTGACCTTCAAAAAAAAAACTACCACTTTTCTTTTGGGAACATAAACGAACAGATCACGTTTTACTGAAACCTACAACCATTAGTTCAAGAGACACAAACCACATATAACAATTATAGGCTCTACTCTCAGCAGCCCAGAAACTTGGTCAACACCGAAACACCTCTTCATACAATGGGGGGAAAATGACTGTCATTGCTAGAGACAGCAGAACAGCACCAAAAGACTGAACAGCTTATCAAAGCATCAGAGGAGGAAAAGTGCTGTGTGCAGAGATGAAGACTTTAGATCCCCCATTTAAGAACAGATGTCTCCTTGTCCCTAGCTGTGAGAGCAAGGTGAACCCTGTGCTGTCTGTTTGTTCTATTATCTTTGTTCTCACAAGGACAAAAAGTCTTCAGAAGCACAAGAGGGATGAGGCAAATTGTCAACAGTGATGAGATCTCATCGGTCCTTACCCACTGTATTTCAAAGGCGTTGCATTACAAGCAGAGCTGTCTCCTACAAACTCTGGTCACATCCAATAAGCCTGCACTGGCTAGTGTGTGTAGAAGGCAGCATATTGTAATTCAGTTCAGATTAAAGTTTTATTTAACAGGCTATATTAAAATATACACATGTCATGTAATTCATGTTTTCTCTAAAATATTTTAAATCATTCAAGTAAAGCGTATGCATATGGGTTCATTGAAGCTGCACAAAGCAAAGAGGAGGGATTGTAGGTGATTACCACGACATATTATTGGATGCATATTGTCAGCACAGACTTTTTCCATTACTTCTAAAAATGATCTTTACAAGTCTAATAAGACAAGACCAAAAGTAATAAATATATTACTAGGTGATGCAGTATGTTGCCTGCTGAAAACTGACATTTTGCCTGCCAGCTTCACTGTGTTTACTCTGCACTGATATATCATCACCTGTGTGTCCTTGCAGCAACTTGTCAGAGAGCCTGTGACACTCTTGCTCGAGTTGAGGTTCTCCTGTTTCTATAGAGGCAGAGCTTGTCTGGTTGTCAGATGTTGGGTTTTTACTGGTTGTCTCCTGTCAGCCAACAAAGCAACACACAGATTAGTTTGACTTTAACGTGATCGTTCAGACTTGTGTCTGTCTGCACATATGGTAATGTATGCTTAAATTTTCCTGTTTTCATTTGCTGCTATAAAATTCAGTCCATCAGGCCATCATAGAAAACATCCACTCTTTTGGTCCAGATCGACAGTCTGACCTGGCATGTGTTGGCCGAGACCTGGGATAGCATCCGGACTGGCTGAGATTCTTGAATGACACACGGTGAGGCTTCCAGGCTGAAGAGGGTGGCCAGTGCACCCTTGTTGGTTAAAATTATAGTCCGTGAAATTGCCTGGCCCACAACGTGCATGCCAAAGTCAATGAACCGTTCATCAACCTCCATCTACAAAGAGGAAACAGTGACAAACAGATATGACTGCACAGCAGAAATGAAGAGCTGCCAACATGATTTCATAGTTTAACATACTTTGATTTAATAAGGTGGAAAATGAAATGGCCTGTTATATTGGGTGAGACAGCCCTTCAGTGCAGTTTTCTATGGGAGGATTGACATACATTTGTTTCTGTATCATATATACTGCATTATTAGCGACCTATGGCTTTAAATAGTTAAGCAACACACACATGTTGTAAACATTACCTGTATGGCACCAAACAATAAATTGTATTGATTTGGATGCAGGAGGAGATAGCCAAGCATGAAAACTGCATTGGCAGCCTTTTGGAACTAATTTTTCTCAAGGCTGGCTCCAGCACACTACTCACATCACATCTTTTTGTGGTGCATCTGACAGACACCGAGAAGGGACCCACTGCTGATGAAAACTGGACCTCTCCTTCCAGGTCCTCATTGATCTGCAGGGATCAGACAATTTGACAACGTGTTTATGCCACTATAATAAAAACTAAAGTTGGATATGTCATCTCCTTTCTGAATTTTGTTTTCAACATAAAACAAATGAAATGACAGAGGTGAAGCGAGGAGAAAAACAAAGTCGAGTTTGTGAAGTCATCCGTTTCGGAATATCTAAAAGGTTTTTTCTCTGTCAGAGAACTTTTTGAGGCTCGTTTTCCACACGGCACATGCATGCGTTTAAATGTTTTATTATCTAAGATCTTATTTTTCAACAAACCCCTGGGTGCTGCAGGGATTATTTTCAGGTCTCATAGCTCATACATACATGAGCAGATTTAATCAGAATCAGAATCGGGTTTTATTGCCAAGTACATCTACACATACAAGGAATTTGACTCGGTGTATTGGTGCTAAACAATTAACAAGGAAATAAAGCAGAACTAGCAACAACTTAAATAATACAGTATAAGAAGCTATTACAATATATAAAACAGAATTTAAAAATGTTAAATATAAAAAATAAAAAATAAAAAACACAAAATGTACAAAAGGTGCAATGTAGGAGCTGTGCAGTGGACTATGACAAAAACAATCTTACAGTGTATGTAACCTACTCACAGAGTGCATGTAAAGAAATGCATTTAAAGTTCAGTGGGTGTTAATGTTACGCATAAAGAACAGTTTCAGCATTCGCATTACTTTGATGTTGTGGTGATTGGACATTTCTGTGTATTTTTCTTTGTCTGCTTTTGGATCGGTGCTTGTGTTTTTTTTTCTTTCAGAGGCTGGGTGTGGCTTATTGGCTGCTGATGCTCTCTGCAATCACTCACCTGTTCGTTATCTGTAATCACCGGCTGCAGCATTTATACCCTGGTTCACCGCTCCCAACCTGCCAGATTATTTTCGCCTACACTGTGGTAGATCGGCTTTTCAGTATCAGTAGACTTTTTTGTGTTTTGGATTACCTGTCACTAAATATTCCCTTGTCTTTTTTCCCCCCAGTGCCTCACCACCCAGCCTTTCATTCAAGCCTCACCAGCCTTCACCAGCCTCACTTCAATAAATACCCCTTTACCCACCACCCTGTTTTCCGGTCTTGCTTTTGGGTCCACTTAAAAACCTGTAAGATCATAACAGATGTTTTTCTGACTGTGGGGCTGATGAGAGTCTGGGTTTAGCAGTTAATCATATTCTGTTGTGCAAGTCATTAAATGTTCATCTGATGTGGATGTCTCACACCACAGCTAAAAGCCAGCACCTTACTCATCTATCCATGATCTATACTGTTGTTCCCGTTCAGGGTCGCTGGGGGCTGGTGCTGATCCCTGCTGTCATTGGACGAGAGGTGAGGTACACTCTGGACTGAATGGTCAATCACATGGCTGACATATAGAGACAGACAACCAGCCACACTCATATTCACACCAACGGGCAATGTAGAGTCATCAATTAACCTAACAAGCATGTCTTTGGAATGTGGACGGAGTACTCTGATGCATGTCTCCCCACACATGCACAGGGAAAACATGCGAAGAGAGGACCTGTCTGATGGGGATTTAAACCAGGAACCTTTTCACGCCGAGGCAACAGCGCTAACCACTGCACTGTGAAGCCCCACTAGCACATTACCACCAAAAATGTTCCACTATGTAAAGATATGAACATTACTGTATTACATGTGTATGGCTTAAGTAAAGCAAAGTAGCATGACTAAAATACAAATATATCACAATTTATGATCACATTTTTAGTTTCATTCAGCTGACTTAAAAGCAGATAAAATATGATTTATTTTTTGGCTAATCTAAGTCAAAGCTGTAACATAGAAAAGAGATACACTAGGTCATTAGGAGATGTGTGGTGTCACTAACCATCGGTTGAAAAACAGCATGAACGTCACAGGACATACCAGTAGGCAACAAATCAGGAGAATCAAGGCTGAAACACAAATCACAATCAGTTAGAATAAGACTTAAGCACATATTGATACAGTTTTAAATACTTTGAATTTGTGTATACAGTGCAGAAAATGATTCTCCAATGGTGCAGACGCTTCAGTGGATGTTACATAGTTCAGCAAAGGTAATATAACTTACAGTTTAATATTTTATCAACCCTATATTGAAGCCCTGAGTTTTTTTCAGCCTCTGCATATGGCCTCACATTAACAGTATGTGTGAAGCAAAAACACAAAACAAGACTCAAAGGAAACACTTTGTTTTTTTTAAATCCAGTACAATATGTTCTGTGAGAAGCACCGTTATTCAAAGCTTCAGAGGAACTGCTGAAGAATCTCCTGTGAGTGGAGTAGATATGCAGAAAAAAAAGAGCAAAGGTCATAGGTCAACCTAATGCTCAGTTTGCACACCAGATAAAAAGTGAAAGAAAATGTTTTTATTTTCCAATTTGGAATGGTTGGAACTGATTTCACATTCAAATCATGTAATAGTAACACCATAATGCTAATGTTTAAGCAACATGTGTAGCTCACACAGCATGTTTACATCAACTATAGTGCTGTCAAAAGGAAACATAAACCTTCCTGCACTTCCAGAGAAACAAAATTCAAAGGATAAACATGATTCAGACTGTGTTTATTCCACACAGTGAAAGACAGGTCAATTGATTTAAAGAGAAGATATCTTGATCTTAGCACAAATGACATATTCTATTTTGAACTGTGGTTTAAATTACCAGCATGTAATCAGAGTGGCAACGGGCAATGACATGCTCCAGTAGTGAGAAGTGCATAACAGAAATGATCAGTGTGTCTCCTAGCAACCCTATTCAATTGTCTATCAAACACTACCATGGAAAAAAGTCCTATAAAGTGTTGTATCAAATATGTTACCTACAGTCCAATGTATCATTTATGTATCTCCATTCTTTTAATGGGTGTAATTACAAGTATTCACCCTAAAATCCCCCCCCCCCTTCCAACCTAAGTGATGTGTTGTTGCTGCTTGTACTTGGACTTGTACGTAGTTTATTATTACAAATAGCTTCCCTCTCTGCATAGGTCTGTAACAACCCTTATCTCCCAACTCAGCTAAGGAGTACGGACACCACAGAGGGATGTCTTCCTCTCAGCCAAGCTTTCAGCAAGTGTGGAAAGCCTAGCTTGTTATGGCTTTTGTTTCAGTAGAGAAAGAAATACTGCACAGCCCGTTTTGGCACAACATAGCAGAGCAGAGCAACTTGGCAGAGGGTGGGTGGGGATGGGAAGCCATTTTTAGAAATTCAGGGTGTACAGCATTCAATGAGCCAATTAGGAAAAGCCTCAATTTGTTCCTAGATCCCGTTTTCTCTCTCCTGTTGTGTTACTTTTTTTGAGCTAGGGGACGTACAGTAGAAATGCTGTGTAGTGGTTATGACTGATAGTAATGTGTATGATAAACACTGAACAAGCTAACAAGCAAGATTTGGGAAGCACAATATATCTGTTATTAACTGTAATTCAAAGACTATTAATACTGTAGTTGAGGACCAGGTTGGGACTGTAACGCTGGATATGGATGGGGAGTGTTGTTCAGGTGATGTCGGTAAGAACACCAGTGAAGCATTTTTCCGTCTTGATTTGCCTCCTTTATTTCCAGTTTGCTTGAAATACAGCCAAGTGAGTTTAGTATCTGTGCATGCTGCATGTGTAGCTGTTTGTATGTGGTACGAACAGTTGTGTGTTGAGTGCTGGTGATTCAGGCAGAGCAGTTAACAATGAACAGTTAACTCTTAACACAACTTGTCACTGTTCAACTGAATTACATGAGGTGAGTAGAACTTCTCACATTCGAAGGGGCGGGCCTATGGCGTCATCACAGAGAGAGCCTTTTGTACAAATACAATACTACAATTCAAGTCACCAAAGCAGCATGAGCCCAGATCTCTGGGCGACCAGTTAATAGCATAAACCATACAGAGCCTTTTTTTAAATTATTATTTATGTAAGTTGAAAGAGTCATATAAAAATGAGTCCTGACTAGTAGAGAGGCCTTGTTTGGAAAAGGATGCACCTATTCTTTTGGTGTGATTGAAAAGTTAGAATTTGTATTATGTGGAAGTATTAAGAAATGTCCTAATCAAGAATAACTCCCAACTCCCAACTAATGTTTTATAAGGAGGCCAGGGCAATGCAATCTAGGGTAGGTATATATTATAGTGCATGAGTTCAGTACAGGTGATTGCTCGATATCAAGGTCTTTATGTTTTTAAGGCGTGGTTCAAGTTTATTACACTGATTGTTTTATTGATATTTGTTGGTCTTCTGCATAAAAAGCTAAATCTACATGTATGGCATGTTTCCTGAAAAAATAACCTAGAAGAATTATAATTAAGGTGAAACTATCAGACCAAGCATCAAACGTAATTTATTTTATGTTAAAGACTGAAGTATGCAGCACTTATTTGATCCGCTTTTTTTTTGTTTTTTTGTTGTGGATATAAAAATGCAAACGTGCATGCAAACTGTTTAAATCTCTTAATAATCTGAAGATAATGACTTCACTTTCTTGTTCCAGTAACATGAAATGGAACTGATGGCTCTGAATTGGTACTACATGTGTGCATGCAATGGTTTTGTTAGAAAGTGTAGTTCGCTATGTTAGTTAAGATCAGATAACTAGGAGGTGATACGGTCAGACAAGTGTTTCAGCATGAAGGCTCAAGAACCGCCTTAGTAGCTTCCATCTGACTGTGCTTCTCAGTCAGGCAGAAAGAAGAGAGGCAAAGAAACATCAAGTTAGGGGAGCTGATGGTTAAGAGATTCACAGTGAGTGACCTGGATAACAATACATTTTGCTCAGCCTGTGGGCTGCTGACAGGCTTGGAGAGAGGAGATAGGAGAGACATAGAATGACTCACTGAGGCTCATATGAGGAGCTGTGAGCGTGGTGATCCATATGTGGGAGGACAGCCTTTGCTTTTACATGCACTCCATCATCTTTTAAAATGACAAGAAGATGTGTTTAACTCCTCATTGGTGATACATCAGCAGATGTTTTTGAATGTGAAAATTTGAGTTGTGCAATATGAAGTAAATTCAGTGAAGCCTCTTGCTCTAACTTTGCTACAATACCGAAATTCTGTTTTTGAAACGTAGATATCAATAACTATATTTTATCTTATATAGTATTATATATCATTACATATTATACATGTTCCTGTGTACCTAGAAGCTGTGTTGTTCAACTTCCGCTGGTAGTATTAATTGTTCCCAGGGGAGGGTCCAGACTAAGAGCGGTTAAACAGAACACTGTGAAAGGGAAGATGATCCTCTCTCCCAAAAGAGGGACACCAGGGCACCTCTCTGGGGCCCAGATCCTGGGGGTATAACTCTCTGATGGTTATGGAACCAGAGCCTTCCCAGCTAGATATGGTTTGGCTCACCTCCACCAAACTCCTGGAGAGGATGCCTGAACTCTTTATGGAGTTGCCTATAGGCAGCTGTGGGGATACTAAATGCAGGTCATCTTGGGTCCAGTAAACTCAAGGCTGAATTGATTAGATTTTTCTGTTTGAGGCTGGCAGCTATTAGCCTACCAAACCTGAATTTCCATTATTATGTAGCTGAAATGGCTATGTTCAAAATGACCCAATACTCACTACATAGTGCACTTTATAGTGAAAACTGTCAAATGATGAGTAAATTATTATGCACTGCAGAGTGGACACATTGTATTCCACAATTAAGCAATGTAAGCAATACTGGACTTTATGTAGCAATCATGCAAAGCTTTGGCAAGCAGGAAGCAACGTTTGACTGTTCTTTGGTCCAGACAACAGGAAAGTGAATGACGTGAACAAATATATTATAGTATATATATATATCATATTGGTTGGTATTACTATCAAAATCTTTTAGCTGTTTTAATAGAGAGTCAAGGACTTTTCAAGTAGTTATATTTTCCTTATGATGATTAAAGGCATGAGAGATGAGACCATAGTCTGTATGCAGATATAAATAATTTGTGGTGTGTATCTTCAATATCAATATTTATTAAAAATACAGCATTTACAGCAATCAGGCCATTGAATTCTATTGTTTCATTTTTGTCATGGATGGAGATGACTAATTTGTGACTAATTAATTGATTCTCAGAAACAACTTCGATGCAGTATTTCTTGGACTTACCATATGTTGCATATCTTCAGTATGGTATACTGTATACTTTAAGTGTGCTGGAGTAGAATGCATGTCACCTTTGATAGCCTTGATTTAATTATTGGTTTTTGTCCCACATGAACAACATCATGGCTGTTCTACTGTATGTTCAAGGACTAAGACAATATCAAAATCTTACTTGATAGTGATACAATTCTTCAGATTGGCAGAGACCCCGAGAAGCCTGCAGTGGCTGTTCATGTAGCTGACATTTGTCAGGACGATTTTCTTCTTGTACTTTTTCCCCACTTCAAAGTCCTAAAACAAATCATTTAAATGTTTTGTTAGTCCGTTGGTATTTCAATTCATGAGCATAACTCAATTATCAAGGAGCAACAGTTCGGTGAAATTACATGTGGACATTAACAAAATGCACATCAAATCCAAGTTCATTGGCATTTGATCTTAAGCACTTGGCCACTCTACCATTTGGCCCTACCCCTACTCTTTTAAGGATCAAGGTGTGTTGGTCTCTTTTCATGATATGTGTTAAACTTTAATAAAAAATCAGTGAGTGATATCTTAGAACAGGTATTAATCCATTCCCTTGAAGGTCTGCTGCCCAGCGAGGACGCTCCAAAACAAGGGAAAAGGCCGAGTAGGTGGAACTGGGATTGGGCAGACTTTTCGGGGTTAATGTTTTAAAAGAATTAATAGTGTGGTACCTTGAAGAAGATGATGTCAGGTTTGCTGCTAAATGAAGTCCCTTTGAACTGTTTTCCATGGACTTTTGTAGCACTTTTTGGCATGTTGAGCTTTGGACTGGCCATTGCGGGTTCTTCCTGCTTTACCTCTGTCTGTACTGATGTAGGTTTCTCATTCAGGAATTTCTAGAACCACACAGAGAAGCAACAATTGGTTAGTTTCTTTATGAATTCTCTCATTATAAAAACAATGATATACAATAGTCTCTGTGAAGAAAATGTAAAGAATGGTAAAGGCATGAAATGTTTGCTTGGTGACTCAAAGAAACCAACTCTTGTTTCTACATTTCAGTGTGACTGATTTGAAATGTTATCAAAAAAACAAATGTAAGGCTTTATCAAACATGTTGATTCTATGTATGTTTTTGCTTTAAATTCAATACCTGCCAATCTAGAATTGTTGGGTGCTCTCAACCACACCAGCCAAACGAGAAGAGATGCCTGTTGCCCAACATCTCAAGTGTGTGTGTGTGTGTGTATGTATGTGTGTGTGTGTGCTTCTACATACCACTGTTATGTACATACCACATACCACTGGTATGTAGATGGTATAGAAAGCAAGGCACCTCATTAATAGTTTAAAGAAAAGTAAAACAAATTATACTGTGCTGCAAATCAATATCAATACACTTGAGTTGTGTTAAGTTTCATGATAACATTGCTATGCTCCTCACCACAGTAGCCATTACTGGGCTGAGAAGGGCCCTTAATGAGGACATGAATCTGATCTGTATGCACAGAGCAGAGATCACTGCCACTTCATTGGGTTTCCCTCTCACACAGAGCTCTGAGCTATTTATTGCATGGGCTTGGAGTTCTCAACCACACCAGCCAAACGAGAAGAGATGCCTGTTGCCCAACATCTCAAGTGTGTGTGTGTGCTTCTACATACCACTGGTATGTAGATGGTATAGAAAGCAAGGCACCTCATTAATAGTTTAAAGAAAAGTAAAACAAATTATACTGTGCTGCAAATCAATATCAATACACTTGAGTTGTGTTAAGTTTTCAGAAAATAAATAACTGATACACAACTATTCAACACATGTGGGCCAGGGCTAATGGCCTACAGGTAGACAGTGCACTGTATGCTAATGTGTTGTGTTACATTTTTACTCAGGACACGGATATCAGAGAGATACTTGGAATAACTAAACTAAGTATAAAACTAAACTTACTTGACCATAACTCCCTGTCACCCTTTGACTAGATTTGAATAATTATCATGAATATGTTCCTGTGAAATTTTATCCATTTGCACTTAAAAAACAAAATTCTGAGTTTCCGAAGGGCCGTATTAAGATGTCTTGTTTTGCTTGACAAACAGTCAGAAAGCTTGAGATATTTAACAAACAGTGACAGCTTCTCAAAGTATAGAAGCTAGAACTGGTGAATGCACTATATCAACTATTTTGCTTTATAAATTACCTCTTAGCAGAAGACATTTCTTGCAGATTGATGTTAAGAAATCATCTGATTATTGAATGATAAGCAAATTGATTAATTGTTACAACTCTACACACTAGAATCCCACATTCTCTCTGAAATGCTTGCATCAGTCGTTGGCAAACCTAAACACTTTCAACTAAAAATATTAGTTTAAGCCCAACTAGGTTTGCTCTTGTGCCTCCTAATTCCCTATGTACTGCGGCCAATGGGGCAATGATAGCATATGATGATGCTCTAGTTCATATCAGACCTATGGCTCCTTTCCGGCATGTCATTCCCAACTCTCCCCCTCCACAATTTCTGACTGTCCTATCTCTAAATAAAGACATCAAAAGCACCTAAATAAAATAAAAACATATGTACTGCAACCTGATTGTTGGACTTGTAGGATCCTGCAACAACTGTGATGTCATGGTTTCTCTTTTCATTTCAGAGTCAACATTTGCAGGGAGGATGTGTAGGTTACATTTTCAGATCTCAACCACTAAATGTCAGTGCCCAAAAGAACTAGCAGTAGTTTGTAGGGTAGGGACGGTGGAACACACAGGTCTGGGGGACAGCTGCTGGGAATTACTACCTCAAGACCCAATCAGTCTTAATCCATGCACATTAAATTAGTTGACAGCTTTGCTGTGTGTATTGAACCTTATAAGCAACTTTTTTTTTTTTACTTATATGGTATCTCTCCTTTCAGAATGTATTTTTAGTTTGTGTTCTTCTGTGTGCAAGATGTCATTTATTTGTTGAAGATGTGTACTAGGGAAAATCCTGTGCCTGCTGTGAATGGAAAGGGAGTGTTTTAAAATAGCAACTTGTTGGAGTTTGGTTAGCAGTGGTTGTTTGAGTGCACCTTGTAGTTCTGGTCCCACAGTCCAGAGAACTCAGGCTTGATCAAACTGTCAACGTGGCTTTGAAGATCCTCCTCCTGGTGCATGGTGTCCTCCAGGTCCTCAATGTCAGAGGAAGCTGATGATGAGCTGCTGATGTCACTGAAATCTCTTGACTGCTGTACAAATAGATACACACATATGCACTTGATATCTCAGCACAGTCTTTTCACAAACATAACTTTAAATGTTGTGAACACTTACAACTGTGGCTCCCTCCTCCCTGGCAGATGAGGACCTATCATCCAGGTAGAGCAGGAGCTCTTCTGTTGCCCCTCCCTGGGATGAGCGCTTGTCAGTGGTAGAGGGTTTAGGCACAAGTGCTTGATGCCTCTTTCTGCTCTTTACCAGCTGTTCCTCCTGAAGTATTTTGGCCACAATCTCCACTCTCTTTGACTTCTGCCTCTCCTCAACTTCCCTGAAAAGGGCAAAATAAACAGCACTGCTTTTTACTGAAATGCAGTCATGTATTCCTCAGCTCGGAGCGAGGAAAAAAAAAAACACACCCACACACTGCTGCAATGAGTGGGAGTGGAGGACATGCATGTGGGAGAGGAGAGGAGAGAACGAGAGATGAGGACGTACTCTTGTTTTCGTTTTCTCTCCTCTAGTTGTTTCTGTTGGTACATATGCTTGCTACTGTTGGTGCCTTGGGTCTGCAGGGATTTTGTCAGTTGTCTGTGTTGATACTCCTTTCTCGGGGCATTTGCTCTGGCTCCGCTTTGTTGGACTTGTAAGCTCTCCTTAAGAAATCAGAGCAGATTAATGACACTCATTTTTACCCTATGAAGCCCTTTGAAGAGTTTATCATAAGAATTAGGTTGTTGTACAGGTTAGATGTTGTTTCTGCTTTGCCTTATTATCCAAATATTGAATTAAATATCAGCATAAAAATTAAGGGGCATTCACACTATTTGTCCAAGTCAAAGCGTGTTCTCTTGTTGATGTACTTTAGTAGAACATGCAACATGCAAAATACAGGCTTCATGAATTTTTCAATTTAGATCAAATTTGTTTTCATTTGGACAAAGTGAATGTGTAATTTCAGCACAGAAGTTTCTCTGTTAATTCCTTCACACCTGCCAGGCTCCAGAAGCTTTATTTTTTAAAGGCAATCAGTACATTGAAATACTTGTACTAATAGCTTTTGAAACTAAGAAAGGCTGTTTCATATTCCCTGATGTTGATGGTTAATGAGTATTTAATGATTAGTAATAACTACTTTTACTGGTGTGGTTTTGTTTAAAATACATACTGAAGCTGTTATGATGACAAAAACAAATGATGAATACAAACATACTCCTTATACTCATAAAGATGTACAGTCTTAATGGCAGATAGTTCTGTCCAAAGACTCTCAGACAACACTGAATCTAGCCAGTTTCAACCTCTGTGAGACTTTCCGCCTCCATGAGAAGAAACTTTTCATAGATTATTATTTCCTACTTTATAGTGATTCTCTTGACAGTACATTTTTCAGAAATATTGCATAATTATTAATAAGCCTTTTTCCATATGAATTTATTGACCGTTGTGGGGATTTTGTGGTTTGTGAAATGGGTACAGTGCAAGTACTATGCGTTTAAAAATACAGTTGTATAACTTTAGATTGTGTTTTGCTGTTTGATACTTGTTGAGATTTTTTTGTTGTTTGTCTGCAAGACTGCAAGCAGCTGTGATTATTAGACAATGTAAAACATGTGCTGAACATTACAGTAGGATGTATGCATGTACTTTAATCTATATCTTTTCACAAGTCAAACTGGGTTAAGTTCTATCACTGGGATGCAATATCACGGACTTTGGTTTGTACTCAACATTAAATTATTCATATATTTAGGAACGGCTTTATATTGCACTGTGGGTATAGCTATTAAATCTCATTATTCAACCATATGAAATGACAGATTTACTACAGAGAGGTGGATTACCTTTTAGTGTCTTTTATGAAAACTAAAATAGTGGCATTGTCTCTGAATGCTGTTAATCTCCTTTTTTAGGTGTTACAGTAGTTTGATAACATTTAATAAATGTTGTTCCATGGCTGTGAGTCTTCATCTAGCTGCTGTCTTGTCGTAATTTTCTTGTTTTATCTTTTTTCGTGTGGGTTTCTTGTTGTTGTTATGCACTTTGAAAATGAATCAAATATATTTCAAACAAAACAAATAAAGCACATTATTAGTGGATTATTGTACTTGGGCGGCTGCTATGTTTAACTTCAGGGAATTGACAGCCTGTGTTCTCTTTTCCTGTATCTCCTTCATCTGTTGATCCTTCTCAGCCTTTTGCTGCTGCATCCTGCAAAAAAAGTTAAATAAACAGAAAATAAATAAATAAATATGAAATTGCTGCTGAGATTGAAGATTCAGTGTTCAGTACTGAGGTTAAAAAACACAACTAACTCAAAATCATTTTAATTTAGCCACCACAGTATGAGCTTATATAAAAAAACATTTGATCGTGGATCAAGAGTAACAAGAACATATCCTCCCTTTTATTCACTGTTTTGGGATGTAGGAAATGCAGTGTGTCCTCACTTCCCACATGTGTACGGGAGATAATAATCATGTTATTAATTTGTGGCTGTTGGAGTTTCTTCTTCATCATCATACATCACAGATTTGAACTTAAAATGATGATTTCTGAAGAAGGGGACATTTACTGAAGAATGAAGTAATTAGATATAGCAGAAACTTAAAAAACTAGTGGAAAATATTTGTGAAATTCATAAAAAACTAAAATCAACAAAGTTGGCAGATAAACGATAGGGACCTTTGTCTTATGAAAGGACAGAGTCTATATCTGTTGTTCTCTGATTGGCTGATATTTTTGTGACTATTAACCTCTCATAGTGGTTTGGCCTTGGAGTCACCATGCTCTGCTTGATTATGTTATTTTCTGTCTGTGGTCTCAAGGCGATTCTTCACACAACTGGTAATTTATTCTACAAATATATTGTAATTTTAATAAACAGTGGGAACTGTGTTTAAAGTTATTTAAGTAAATATTTAAAACAGTATCTTAGTATTGGTATTGATTGGATGCTGACTTTTCTGCTGCAGATTCAAAATGTGGTGAATTTACAACAGTGAATCAGAATCAGAATCAGAAATACTTTATTAATCCCAGAGGGAAATTCAGTAAATGTAGGCTAGACAAAAATCTACTGAGGTTGTTCATGGCATTGAACAAAGATGTCCACATGTACAACGTCCACTGCAATTGTGTTGTCCTGTGATGCATGTTTTTTTTGTTATATGTCAGCTATAGATTTGGACAACTGTGGCCTTCTATGCCTCAGAGAAATGGACAGCAGAATCACCAGCTTTGGCTTCTCAGGACCGGTCATTGCTGGTTTTAGTGTTTTGAAATATAACACAGCCAGCATTTACCTTTAATGTTTTTAGGTGGGCGTATCAAGACTATTATAGGGTTTTAAAACTCTAGCTGCAATTTGCAACACGGACCCTTGTATAATGGGTGTATGAGTTTGTCAGTAGTTTGTATTGTTGGGAGATGTCATAAATAACTTTAATAACATTTACAATATAATCTGTTATTTACTTTCATCTAGAACTTCTCTGTGTACATTTCCACTTTCCAAGTATTTTTTGAAGAAATACTTTTTCAGCATCGGTGCATGTCAACTACATAACCCATTATATGTCAGTCTAAAACAAATCCTCTGAATCACATCACATTCTCATTGAAGTCCAACCTCCATTCATTAAATTAGCTCTTTACCTTTCGATGGTCTTCTTCAAGTGCTTTGATGCTACCTTGTGGCTAGCCTGGACCTCTTCAATTTTCTTCTGACATTCAGTGCCCTCTCCCCTTTCTGCCTGTTTACTATAAAAACAAAATGACGGATACATATGCCTCTAGTTTAGCTGTCTTTATATGGAAAAGATATGTATCCAATCACTGGCTTAAAAAAAAATTGTCCTGTAGGGAAAAATACAGATCAAGGCATCACGTGTCTCACCTTAGAAAGAAAGTATAAGTCACTTAAATCATATGCTTCACCTTCTAGTTACTTGTTGATGTAAAAAATAAACAAAAATTGTTTATGCATTGCAGAGAAGAACAACTCAAAATGCTTGTTTTCCCTACTCCCTGAGAAGCTGCGACTTGAGCTGCAAGTTCTTCCTGGCTTGCTTCTCATGCTGCAATCGCGTTGCTGCCTTCTGGCCCTTAAGGACCTGGAAGACCTGCTCCTCCTCCTTCAACTCCTCCCGGAGTGGAGAGACCCTGCCGAGCTCCACTTCTATCTCTGTCAACTCCAATCTGAGGAAAAGGATGGAGAATTCAAAAAACTATAAATGGAACAAGATGCTTAAGATTCCATCTTTTGGTATATGTTTTCTACCAGCACTCATGGTCACAGAAGAGATGAGAAGCAAACATGACATGTGTTTTTGAAAGGACATTGATATTTTGATTTTGCTTTCAGGTTTTTATTTTAAGGAATTGGTCAATAAACCGAATCAATTGGCCAAAAAGGCAAAAATTGAACGGGTAATTGTAAACAAAAAAACAAACAGAAAACAGCATTCTGAGCCTTGGATAGAATTTAAAGGAAGACCCCTTTTGGGTTTTATAATAGACCACACTTTGCTAAACTAAATCACTGTTTTATGAACTGATATTCCGTGCAACTTAACAGGAAAAGTTTTTTCTTGGATGTGAATCTCAAATAAAGTAATAAAAAGGACATTAACACGCTATGATTGTTTGCTTGGGAATAAAAACATTCTAATAAGAACCATTGTTTACCTCCTTACTAAAAAGAGCACTGTGTTTGAAAAAAAGACAAAGTTGGTGCAGTCCGATTGTTGCAGGTACATCTGAGATGCTGAAATAACAAATTCTCACATGATCTTAAAGACAAACAGTCTCCCAGCCTGACTCACTCTTGTTGCTTCAGCACTCTGTCGATGTTGCCCTCCAGTTCCTCCTCACTCTGCAGCGTTTGACACAAATGTTTATGCTGGGCTCGCAAACGAAACACCGCCACGCTGATGAATCAAATAAAAACAAGAGAACCTCTGAGTAGGAAAATGTAGAGAATCAGCATTTGAATGTAAGGCAGTCACTGTTAGTTCATTTAAACCAACCTGTTATCTCCTTTCTGTTGCTCGATCTCTCTCTCCAAGCAATCCCTCTGCTCCATCAAACTTTGAATGTTCTGACGACAGAGTTTAAGCTCCTCTCTGGAAAAAAGAGATACAAGATAACAAAGACAATTAGAACATTTTAAGAGCTGTTTAAGTGCAAGATGTTCAGAACAAATACTGAATGCTGGCTTACAGGGTAATCTATCGAAGATTTTGGAAAAGCTAAGAGTGGACACACACACACACACACACACACACACACACACACACACACACACACACACACACAGAAATGGAAAACTGTGATGGCAGAGGGCAGACAGGACAAACACACTCACACATACTCACACATTCACACACATATTTATATTTATGTTAAGTATAGCTTATGTTGCTCTAGATCACAATAGGTTGCCATATTAATACCTGGCATTAATCACATTTTGTTCTTTCTGTTGGTGCAAAGTGTCCAGCTGGTCCAGGTTCCTTCTCAGTTTGAACATCCGTGCTGTTTTGGCATGAATCATCTTCCCACTTCTGTCAGCTACAACTGGAAGGTCATCGTCATCAGCAGCATTTTCCTCTCTTTGGGCAAATGTAAGAATATTTAGGAAAAGTAGTAGGTTTTATTCAAAATCGGACCATAGAAAAACAAACAAAAATAAGGATTAATTATTTGCATCTTGTATGAAATTGCAATATTGCACGGTTATCTGTATTCCTCTGTCCAAATATGATAAGATTCAACAAGAAACTCACTCATACAACTCTTCTAACCACTCCAAATCAGGAGGAAAGGTTGGTTTTTCATCTTCAAAGGGTTCCGGGCCTGGACCATCATCTGAAATGGATCCACATTATCTCACTTTTAAATTAAAGATAGATGTTTGTTTAAACAGACCAGAAATAGAGAAAATAAGCCGAATAACCAACAACAACAGACACTCTCACTCACAATCACTTTCCTCGTCAGTGTGAAGTCCACCCCTGTCTGATGCCACATCAAGGGCATTTTCCTTTTCTTCATTGTCCATTTCACCTTATCCATGAATAACACAGGTGTATATAATCAAAGAGAAACGTAGACACTGGCAATATGTTCAACATCGCTTATACCTGTCAATCGGCTTAAGGCATATTCTTTCATAATCTGCTTGTTTGATGATGTAGATCACAGACTCTGACTCTGACTCTAAACAGTTTCATTCAGGAGATTTTTGTTTTATATTTTGGGTAACAAATAACTTTTGTTTTATATTTTCGCACACAAATAAATAGTATGCTCATAGTTGTTTGTCGTCACATTCGCGTCCCTGGAAAAGTATAAAAAATGTCGAAATACCATTTAAAATAATTGTCTAGTAACTTCCATACATGCCGATTAAAAGATTGGGTCTTCCTTAATTGAAGAAATTGTGGAATAAGATTTTGGAGTTTTGTTTTGACTCGTGTTTGACGTGCCATTTCAAAGGCTATAGGCTACTTGATAGGGGCTAACATTAGCTAAGCATGGGAAGCTTGACAGCTCAGGAACAAAAGCACATTAACAGTTCAAGATATGCTGCCTCACATTTAAAGTCAAAACTTCGTGTTACAAAAATCAAGCCGTTACCTTGAGCTTTAGTTTCTGTCTTGACAATAGGCTAGCTCTTCTCAAAAACTACTTTTGTTCACACCGAAAGTCAATCCACCACCATGTTTGATGTTGTTGCCAAGGAGACGAGACGCAATGGGCAAGGCCTTGACGACGCAAACTTTATTAACAAATTACAAAAAGGCCTCATAGACTGTAAATATTAAGGTAGGCCTTCAGTAAATACATCAAATGACTAAACAGAGACACATAAATAATGCCCACATAAATAAACAGAAATACAAATAGCCTACAACAAAAACATATTAACACAGATAAAACAGAACATTAACAAATAGCCTAATAAAAATCAATTTAAAAGAAAGTAGTAGGCTATAGGTTTACATCAGATACATTACCAGAAAATTATGTTAAAAAATTGATGTCTTTAAAGCTTTCTTGTTTCTCAACACTTAAATGGCAGATTCATGGAATATTTAAAGTTCATGAAAAAATAAGAATTTGTTCGGAGAAAACTGGCTTTATGAATATGATGCTTACCCAAAAGACGAAACTTTATCACACTATTAACTTCAATGTTGTGAGACTCTACATTCAAAAGTAATACCATACCTTATGTAATAGGGACAAGGACCTTATAAGTCTTCTAGATTAATACATAGATTTTTATTTTACATACTTTATTTGAGTCTAAAAGTGGCTTGAGTGAGTACATACATAAAATAAATGAGACATGGATTAAACATCCTCTTTGCAAAAGGAAAATAAAGGGAGACACCAGATTTGAAATTCTGAAATAATTCATAACAGGTATAGTAATGCCTGTAATGAATTATAGGCATGAATTACAAGTCTACATACTTGTAAACTTTTAATGTTAAAAAGGTATTTGGGACATACCTTTTTTAAATTCAGTGAAGACATTGTTACCATTAGGATAGGCCTAAATCATTTCCCAACAACAAAGGAAGCTTGTAAATTGACTTTAAAGAAGTTAAAATATTTCTAATTTGAGCATTCTTAAAATAATGTTCCTCGAAATCCTTTTTAAGAACTTTGGCCATGTGATTTTTGTGTGAGATCTGCTTTGAACCTAGTAAAGACATGAAGGCTTAAAAGTCTAAGAGCGTCTTATGAGGACAGCCTCAACAAATCAACATGCACAGTTAAATAGTCTGTCCACATGCACATGGTTGTTTACCATGTGCATGAGGACAATGTGTGTCACATATGACTTCTCATTTATAAGCTGGGCTTCCCCTTGCTTCTAGTTGGTGGCGCTATGGCTAAGACTATATGACTATATGACTCAACACCAAGAAGATAACCTCAGGACTAGACACTTTTGAAACCTGTTTTGCTTGATGCAGATTGGTCGATGAATGGTCCATTTCCAACAGCTTACAGCACATCATTTGGAACATGGTAAAACTATCCAAAAGTAAATTGCCAACCAAATGTTGCTCTGAAAAAAACCCTTCTTTTGGTTGGTAAAACATATGGTCTTGTTATTTCTAGTACCACTTTCTAAAAATATTACTCCATTAATTCCCTAAAGACAAAAATTTAAAGTGTTGTTCTAATGTTCTTGTAGATGCCTGATGTCATTTAAGTCAAAATAGCAACATTCCATACCTGAATTATCTCTCTGGATGGATATCAGGCAAACCACGCTCAGCAGAAAATACCTAATTTGGTTCAGGGGAATGATAAATCTGTGAGTTATGCACAATCTTTTGTCAGGCATGCAAGATGCTGTATGGCGCTATCTGATTTACACTGGAACAAGACATTTGAGGTGATCGGTATTGCACAGGCAGAATGAACATTTACTGTAAAGATTCTCTTATTGGATGCAATAAAGCTTTCTTTTAATTCTTCATAATGTTAAAGAGGACTTCAGAAGTGGACTAGGAAAGAAGTGTTTGCCCCACAGAGGTGTGATACAGGAATAGTTCTTATCACCATGGGAGATGGAATAAATAGACAGAAGGCGATGAATGTGCATGTTCGTGATTGTGTGTGTGTGTGTGTGTGTGTGTGTGTGTGTGTGTGTGTGTGTGTGTGTGTGTGTGTGTGTGTGTGTGTGTGTGTGTGTGTGTGTGTGTGTGATGGATGATGGTGGGCAGGATGAAGGTGTAATTACTACTGGCAACACAAAGACTGGTACCTTTATATAAATACAACTTGCAGTGTATTCCAAATGGAAGGTCCAGTAGGAGTGGGGGACATTATCTGAATCACAGTCACCAACTCCATGCATTTCTCTGCCCCTTCGGTCAAGGCAGCAAAAGGGCAGGTGCACAGCTGCAACCACAAACTAAACTCTCCAAAAGCACAAAGAAGACTTTATATTTGATGAGGGACAAATACAAGCCTGCACAATTTTTAAATAATAGAGGATGGAGCTTGCTGATGTGACTCATAAAATCACAACACAGAGGGGATTCAAATGCTAAATCCTATCAAAACATATTTAAATGATGATATAAATTCCTTCAAAAACAAAGAATAATTCCTCATGCGTTTTTTTTTTAATTTGACCTTTAATTTGTTTTGTTTCATTTAATTTATAATTTACATCTAATTTATATTGCATATACATACACAATTTATGTAGCTTATGTATGAAAAAGGTCCTAAAAATAAATGTATTAATAGTAAACATGCCAAAGGTGGATAATGGTATAAGATAGTCATTAAATAAGCTTACTGCTCGACTTCCTTTTTATTCACTATTAACTGATTGACCCGCTAAAGGCATGGGTGGCACTAAACATGTTAAATCCCCTATTCTCTTTTAATTTTGTTATAAGCTTTAATACTCCAATAATACATGGATTATGTCAGTGTTGTTCATCACAGAATTACAGATGTGATGTTTTATGTTCCACGGATGTGGTTTGAGTTTGGTTGAATGATTATCAAATTCACAGTATTGCTTTGCTAGTTTTCATCATTACTTTTCTTTAATACAGTTGCTTCCGTACACTTTTATTCAAGGGTTGAATGCACAGAAATGACAAGAAAGATATGTAGAATGTAATGCAACTAAGGTCCCCATGCTTGAATATGACTTAAAAGTATACTTCACTCATTTGCATTAAGCTTTGTATCATTAGAAACCTGGTAGTATTTTTAAATGGTCATGCATCCCGCCCTCACTTTCCCCTGAGATGGAAAATCTTTGTATTTCTAAGTTTGAAAAGGAGCTTCCGATGACGCAAAATGACGATTTCTGTGTCACTGGAAGCTGTTGCGGTTAGCGGGTTGAAACTACAACTCTAGTTCCTCATATTTTCGACCACCAAAGCTGCAGACCAATCACAGATCAATGGGTTGGAACTCACTCCCAGAATCAAAACTTAACGTCCGCCATATTGCTTGGAAAAAATATGGCGAAAAAATATATACATAGCGGTGAGGCGGCTGCTGGTGACAGGCCGGTCTTGTGTCTTGGCTGCTGCCGCCTCTGGCCACAGGGGCCACCGCTCGCCTCAGGGGCCACCGCTCGCCTCAGGGGCCACCGCTCACCTGGGACCGTCTCAGGGCTATATTGCTATACTTCTGGACACTGCCGGCCGCTGCCAACTCAGCAGCTGCGACATAAGGCCTGCCTGTCTGCGGCAGTGAGGACGAGGAGCCCGGGCCGGCTTGAGCTGGGGCGGACTGGTAGTGTTGGTGCTCTCACTGTTTGCCTATGGACACAGACATAGAGTCTGCTTTATGACAGGAATTTACAAGATCAATTCTGGAAGAAATCTGTGAATCAGTTGAGGAAACGGCCTTATGTGTTAAGTAAATATGTCTGTAAACCTGACCTTAGTGGGAGTGGCCTGTGGTGCTGTTCATTCTGGGATTTGGTGTCTTTCATCCACATGAGCCAAAAAGACACTTTCTGCCTTTGCTCGGCCAAGAAGGCACCAACTTCAAAATGTATTTCACATTTCTACTGTATGACCCAATGTCAATACAGATTCATGTTTCAATGGGTGAAGTATCCCTTTAAGAAGTGGTTTTATTGTGTCTAATCTGTATTACACAAAATTAAATCACAACTGCGTTCCTGTAATGACTTGGTCTCCTCCCTGCCTGACACAGGAATGCAATCATCCTGTCATGGGAAATATTCAAAATTCTAGAGCATTGGTTCTCAAATGGACCCAAAAGTGGGCCAGAAATAAAAACTTGTCAAAAAGACCCTATAACTCTTTTAAAACAAGTTTTTCCCCAGTTTTCTTGTTCCGTATAGTTTGTTTCATACAGTCTGTTTTCCCAGATGCAATTAAAGAGTTGGTGGTGGGTCCTCCTGAGGGCAGACAAGTTGAGAACCACTGTTCAGGGCGACATATGAAGTTCTACAGTACAACAGGGCTGGGGCTTTCTTTTGTTGTGATAGAGTCCTAGCCTATATGAGCAACTGTTGAATAAACATTAAACATGAATCTTTTTATTGAACAAGCCAAGGCTATCGGATAGAGAAGTATAGGCTAAAGGACCCCTTTAAACTAATGTAGGTCACTCATTTTTGTTGGTCCCTCATATTAAGATGTTAGCCTCTGCTGTTTGGTGATGAACAACTGGGCTATATTTGAGATATCTCTCTGTGATAACCTGAAAGAGAGGATACAAATGTGTCAACAATTACATAATATAATGAAGGGTATGTTCGTGACATGACTCTCTGCCCCCCCCCCCCCCCCCACCACCACCACCAACCCCCGCCTTCTGAGGCCAGATTGAATCTGACGTTTAGAGGCCAAGCATGGGAGTGATCGACAGATTAGCGACCCCCCTCCCTCCCCTCCCCTCCCTTCCCCTCCCATCCTCTATCATCTCTCCTCTCCTCTCCCTCTATCTCGCTCTGACTCCGGAGGACTGGCTTCGGCGGAGCTGCTGCGGTGGATCGGTTTGGTGGTTCGCGGTCGGACAGGGATTTTTTCCTCGGTGCGCTCCCGTCACGGAGGAATTTGCCATCTGATCATGGGGTCATCGTCACCACGATCCTCAGCATCTTCAGCCGCATCAGCACCACACTTTACTTTCTTAACGGCAGCGCCGGATCACGACGACAGCGCACTAAAATAAAACTCTGGCTATTCGTCGATCACCACTCGGGGAAACTTTTTAACATTTTTCCTTTTTTAATCAATTATAAAAAAGCGTGAAAAATGGAGATCCCAACTTCCCTGCTGGCGAGTCTTTTTTTGTTATTCCTTGGAGGGGATATTTTCACCAGGTGAGATATACCTTGCTATTTACCTTCAGGTGTGTACATATTATAACGCCCTGAGTTGCGTCCGAGATTTTGGATACCATTGACTTTGATTTTTAAGAAAAGTGAAAAAAATAAACATAAAACAGTTAACCTTAAATATAACATATTTAGAACACCTTCTTGGCTACCCTAGTAGAACAGATATACCATCTATAATCAACAACCAATATGTTTGCTACAATATAGTCTACTATCCACAAAGCCAAAGCGTTACCTCTGGACAGATGGACCTGACAACAATATCTGCATGATGCAAATACATAGCACGAGGTTACATTTTCTATGGAGATAAATGCAGAGTGGGGTGAATGCTGCATTTAGCAGAATTATGCCACCCTCCCCCAGGTCTGTTTGATCAAAGTCAAATATCAGATGGTGACATGATGCACTTGGTTTAGAACAATCTCATGCAAAAAACTGAAAAACTGCAAATTTGATGCATACTAGAGAGGAAAATGTTCAGCTTTCAGAGCTTACAGATGGAAGAATTTCAGTAAAATATAGACTACTGATTTCTGCCTAGGCTGTAACATCTCTTGTTTGGTGCTGTTTAGTGTGTGCTAAAATTGGTATTTAATAGTGTTCAACTTACTGTAGGACTTAAGTGACATAATATTTAGTTAGTTATGGAAAAAAATGTGCTCTAGTGATAAAAAAAACAATCATGCAAATGAAAGCCAGTCCTGTTATGTTACCATTGCAAATTAAACTATGCAGTTTGTTGTCTAGATAGATAAATATACAGAATAGATGAACTTGCACAGATCTCTTGGGTGCCAACAACAAACATAATAGGGTTCTAAAGTGCATTTATCTCTGTGCAGTCAAAACATCCCTATGCTCTTGTTCTTGAGCTTTCACAAGCTGCCCATTTGTATAATTATCAACTACTTCTGAGCCCCAGTTTCCCCAAAGCCTTAATAATGGCAAGTGCCCCCACTGAAAAGGGCAAAGAGTGAAGCAGCTTCAGTAAAATTGTCCCTCATGGCTTTTCACCAGCAGAGGCAGTAATCGTTTGTAATTGGATTTCCCTCCCTCTACTCACTGCTGCTGCTATTATTATTTGTACGCAGTACAATAGATAGTGTAGGCTTTCATGCATCTTGCATATTCTCCATATCTTGCATGCACTCTGTCATGCATGCATCATTTCATTGTTGTGTTATGTTCAAGAAATGTTCATTTCTTCACTCCCCCTTCTAATCAGCATTACTCCGATTCTGGTTATGTGCTCATTTATATAGCCTTTTTTTCCAGCTACGGTTTCACTTAAAATTTCCAAAAAACTGCTGTCATTTAACAGATGATGTCATATTCGATGTCATATTCGACTGAGATTGAAACAACAAATTGCCTGGCTTTTGCTCTCGTTAAACCTGTGCAAATGAGTCAAAAAGACACCATCTAAAGCACAAAACACTCACACAAAGGGTTAAATGCGCCACTAACTGTGCTGCAGAACACACAGTGCATCTGTGCATATTTACATTAGCCATTATGCAGTATTTTTAAAAAAAAAACACTTTTACGGCAAGCAGCTTCATTGCTACCCCCCCAACCTAATTCACAAAGAGTGCTGCTAATTGCCAATCTCAGTTAGAGTGAAATAATTACCTACTTAGAGTTAGTAGTGACATCGATTTTTCAATTGATCAGGACAACAATTGATTAATGTATGTATATGATAAATACCAGAAATAAATTCGATTATAATTAGTTTGACATTACTTTAAAAAATATATCAGGGGTAACTTCAGTCCTGTAGGCTATAAGTTACTCTACACTTCCTCCAAATGTGTAAAGCTGTTATGAATGACAAGGACATGAGTGTTGTTTTGTTCTTCAAGTTGCCCTTCTTGATCCAATAAGGGAGACAGCTTTGTGTTTAAAGGTTAAACTCATATCACATTTACGACTCACAAATAACTTCATTGATCATCATGAGTGGTCAGAATTGAGCTTCTTCAGTGTAGCAGTACTCGCAGCAGAGTAAAGGTGTAGATAGCTTCTCACCGCATTAAGACGCAATACAAAGGAAAACTACACAGAGTAGGAGAACGTTTTGGGTGTGTTTGAGGCTGAATATCATCATTGCTGTGTACTTTTTGGATCGGTTTTTGCGATGGAGCGAATAGGGGAGAAAGTCATGAAGAATTTTTGGAGCTATTAGCGTTTTCAATCCATTCTCAGTGAATCAGACCCAGAGTGTCACAAAAGCAAAGGTATCATAAACTGACATTTATCTGTGGATATCACTGAGACTCTAAGTCATAACATTTAATCAATGACAGTAGTCAATAAATAAACTGTCTTGCTTTTAAGTTCATTTAGATATTTCATTGATAATAATAAAGTAGGCCAGTTTGATGACAGGGGGGAACTGTCGCAAGGTAGTTTTCGTGTGATATTCTACAGTAACACCGCAGGTTTGGCCTTGCTGCAAAAATAATCGCCCTTCTGGGACAAATTCAGTTGAGGTTGAAGTCAGATCCTTTTGGAGCCTCTGTAAATACTCCCTGTCGTCACACCTGTGACAGTTGGAGGGGATAAACATCACAGGATGTAATACATCCTTGTGCGACATTAGCTCAGTCTATAAGGACTTGGATTGGGAACCGGAGGGTATCTCTTGGCTAAGGGTTACAATAAGAGAGTAGATAAATCTAAAATGCATTTTAGGATTTTAACAAAGGTTGCACAACCTGATTATAACTGTCCCCAATCCTACTACCACATTTCAGTAGTTTTTTACTTTGTATGAATAACAATGTTATTGAACAGATTGTAATCTCATAATACTGGCTATTGAAGTCAAATATCATCTAAAAAGCTCCTTCTTAATAGTTCCAACTATTTTTGGGGAGACACTGAACCCCATTTGCTCATTAAAGCATTAAAGTAACCTTCAGTGTGTGAATGTGTGTGTATTTGTGTGTGTGTGTGTGTGTGTGTGTGTGTGTGTGTGTGTGTGTGTGTGTGTGTGTGTGTGTGTGTGTGTGTGTGTGTTTGATGGTGATGACCCATGTAGGGCATTTCATTAGCCTTTAAATGTTATCTGAATGGCTTAATGCTTACAGGAAGTGTATAGCACACATTGAAATTAGGAGCAGCATTCAATGGATTTTATTTTTTGCAGTTTTCAGTGTGTTAAAGACTTTGTCAGCAAGGCACTGACTGTGTCATTGTTTTATTCTAATTCTGGTCAGCCAGTTCCACCAAGCCCTGGACTCAGAGTTGAATTATTTCAACACTGACCTTAGTTGTTGTGGCTGACTTTTCAGAGTGCATCCAATAATTTAACAGCTGTGTGTTGCGTGTAGAAGAGACATGTGGAAAGAGAGATGGTATTGTGAAACTTCTACTTCATAGGCCCTACTTGCTTGTCAGAGTGTCTTGGTGCGCAGCGCAAGTGTCATTTTTACACACAGCACTCATATTGTTTGAATAGCAAATTAACTGACCACCTTAAACCTGGTGTAAAGTCATAAGTCTATGGCGCATGTTCCTGCTATTCACAACACACTTCCTCTGAGCTTGTTGCAAACACAGAATGCACAACAGCACATCCACTCCACAGTTTGATATCCGTGCTTTTGCTGATAAATTCATATTGAGTTTTTAATGGGACAGAGGGATGGGGGATGGCGACCAACACCAACCTCTCCTTTATGCACTCATTGAGACTCCAATGCTCTGTCCAATAAAAGCAGCTTAAGGCTATATTTGATAAAGCATTAGTTATGTTGTAGCCTACAAATTGGAAGAGAAGATAAATTAAACATGTTGTTATAACATTTGCTGGTTCTATAAAGACTATCTGGTGGTAGTGTTCAGTAATTGGTGAACAGAATATTTTAAACGGTCCATTACAACTCTGTGTGCATGTCTGATATTAAATTCTCTAGATAATGGGATGAGATGATGTTTCTTTATTATGAATGTCTCTTTTATGGTTTTACCATGTTGTCCATGTCTATTTTTACTCGACTGTAATGGTACGGTACAAAAACCTTAAGATGACCTGGATTCCTACACCTATATAGTCTGAGTATCGGGAGAGAATTGTGTTTCTGGGCCTGCCATGAACACAGATACTCACATGGACACTCTTTTTTATTTGCATCTGTGTTACAGATACGTAGGGCTGTGTTAAAAAAATCAATACAGTAAAGTATCCCGTTATTTGTTTTCAAACTACAATATCCATTTCCCCACCCTCACGTTGATTCATTAAATGGATTAGGAATGTTTAGTTTTGTTTTTTATTTTCCTTTTATTTCTGTCATGACAATGATCTCTGCACCTGTACAGCAGATTTCCCTGTTTGACTAGTAGGCTGGCTCCTAAAGCTTAAAGCTGCTGTGAGCATAAAATAAAGCAGCTGTCATTGAGTGAGAAGAAAAGTGAAAAAAAAGAAATCGTTGACGTAAATAAGATGTTATTTTATATTTGTTTTACGGTGGATTATCCTCAAATACCCAATAAACGGGGCTCCAGTAGCACAGTGGTTGCGAGCACCCCATGTACGGAGATGGTGAGCCTCCGGGGCAGGTGGTGCGGATTCGAGTCCGACGTGTGGCTCCTTTCCCGCATGTCATTCCCTGCTCTCTCTCCCTCCCCAATTTCTGACTCTATCCACTGTCCTGGCTCTAAATGAAGGCATATGAAGCCCAAAAATAAACACAACACACCGCCCCAACAAACACGCCAACCAAGCCGGTAGTTATTCAGATTCGCATGATGTGTCATTGTCACTCACAGAGACAAACATGTCTGTCCAACTTACTGGCGACAAATAAATTCCATTTTAGAAATTGAGATGGTAAACTACAAAACTAAAAGTCTGGTGTTTTAGTTCAAGAAACCCTGTAAACTGGTGGCTTTCAGCCTTTTACTTCAGTGGCATTCTTATTTGTTTAGTTGTTGATTAAATACATATCTGATGATTGTATTTTTACATTACGCTGAAAATTGCAAGGAGGAATCTTTCAGTTTCCAATAGCTGCTGTGACCATGACATCTACAGTCGCATTCGGATTAAAGTGTCTCATTAACAGGGTCCTTTGTTAATCTGTAACACCAGGACCATTACATCCATGCACCAAGGACAATGTTGGAGAAACCAATGGGCGTTGCCGAAGCCGTGTTCTGTTCAATGGTGATCAGTCGCCTGAGCTGATCTGATGCTACTATTCATTATTGATTCTGATCTCAGAATGAACATTATAGTGACCTCCTTGAGTGTCACTGTGTCTGTTGTTTACATCCCTAGTTGCATCTGGCCTGAGCTCTCTGGCCTGCCCTCTAGAGGTACCCTCCAGTAACTAGTGTGACACTTAGTCAAGTAGTACAGTTAACAATCATGTTCATGATGAAGCTGGTTGTGTACAGAAAACAGTGTTAAACAGCAAGTATACCTCCAGCCTTATGGGACCTCAGATTTAAGTCTGAATATCGATTATCAATGTCTGTTGGGTAACTAACATGGGACATACACAATGTGGCTGCTGCCTGTTTATCATTACTTAACAAAATGATTAAAGCATATTTATAAAACTCTAGCATTTATATTTAGATCACTTCACTGATCCCAATTCTCAGGATTAAATCTATTATTTTATGGACATATCTGTTGTTATGTTTCTTAGTTTATTCGTATTCCTTTATATATTGTAAGATATATTTGATTTGTATTTATGGCATATTTTACACATTTCTTTCTTATATCTTTATGATTATTTGATATGTTAGGTTAACATATAGTTAAGTTTAGTTATTTTTATTGTTTTTGTTCATTTTGCAATCATCTCAAAGGGAGGCTTAAAAAAGATGGATATCCCAGAGTAAGGATCAAGGGACTGGCCCTTTATTAGGCTACAGGTAACAAGCAGCATTGGTATATAAAACTAATCAGGCTTTTAATTGTGTGCCTGACATGATGTTCATAAAAAGAGGCCATAAAGTCGAGCGAGGCTGCTGCTCTTTGTCTTTCTTCTGCACGTATCCTCTCCCAATCTGTTTGATGAGAGCTCACAAACAGACGGGTGCAAATCCAGGTTTCAGTCGAGTCTTACAATCGAAGTGAAACACAAAGGGAGAAAGGGGGGATCTGGAAATACACTGACAACTGCTAGTCACAGATGGAGACATGAGAAAATAGAAAGAGGCACACATGTGTGGTGAATCTTCATCAAGAGTAATGAAATGTTCAACCCCCTACATGTCTTTTAATAGTATACAGTCTCTGTTCCTCTTCCAGGGCTGCATGGGATTCTGTCACTCTTTGTTTTCAAAGACTGCTAAATGAGTTCAAGATATCCAGAAATAAAAGCTTTTATGTTATTTGCAAAATATCTATTTAAAGAGTCGGTCTGTGATGTTTTTAATACATTTCCATCCATAAGCAGCTTGACAACATGATTGATTAAATACTCAGAGCTAAGAGATGAAGACATGAAATGCAAGCTTGCACATTTTCAGCATGAGTTGACTTTGTGTTTAAGATTAAACAACTCTTTACTAGCAAGGACCTCGCCACAACATTATTTGTTTTAGATATTCAGTGTAACCCCTAGGGGTTTGGGGGCCCCCTAATATAATGGTAGGGGAAACACAACACTGATATTTAATGATTGATAATATGAATGATGAGACAGATGAATGTATGTTAAGGTAATGATGATGATAGAAGAGGATGTTGTCAGTTGGCTCATCTGGGAGGATGGACTGACTGCAGGGCAGAGGGAGACTCAGGATGGGGGTTCTGTCCCAGGCGTAATTATGCCCCGAGCTGATCACGGCCCGGCCTGTGCCTAGAATAAGACAAACGAGATGAAGGGATGAGGATGAGGGTGACTGGATGAGATGGAGGGAAGGGAGGGTGGGTCAAAGATCTGGTCAAAGATCTGATGGCTCGGTATAAGTAGGCTTGTCAGGTGATTGAAGGTGGGGTTTGGGTGTTCGCCATCTCCTGCTTTGAATCTGCACTTATATTGACACCGATCTGATGTGTTTAAAAAAACTCAAAAGAAAACATGATTACGGGTATTAAAACTACAAATACAGCTCATTTAACAAAATAGAATAGTTCTTGACAATTGAAAGGAAAGGTTTGGGATTGAAACACAAAGTATGCATCAAGATCCCAGAAATCTGATAGCCACATATGATGTGTTCCTAGAAAAAAATAAATGAACACGTCCACTCACTTTGTCACACTGTCTCTCATCCCTCCACTCGAGAAGTCCTTCTTGAGCTCTGGGTGTTGATAGATTTGTTGAAGCAAATGCTTTTCTTTTCCATAAATAGCAACCACCAATTAGTGAGGGAATCCAGGAGTCACATAGTGATTAATTAATCCTCTCAGTGCTCCCTTTTAAGTCACAGAACACAGTGACTGTCAGACTAAAAATAGCTTACACCTCCCACTATGTAATGAATTAACACTAGAACGACCAAGGCAATCATTTTGACTGTTTTTTAATTTTGCAATGTAATAACTTACTGAAAATAAAACCTATGTAACTACAGGACCATGACTTTTCCTAAATGTGTCTATATTTTATTCTAGAATTGTTATTTTATCAAAAACACAAAACACAAAAGAGTTTTGAGTATTTCTACCTTGAAAGTCCATAGCGGTCATATTGACTGCATGCATTATAGCCAGTGTATCATTTCAGTATTTGCTACTTTTTCCCACTCTTGAAGGTGCGAATCGCCGTTACCTAGCAACTATTGTTTATAACGCTTGAGCCAAGGAGGAAAGAAAGCTTACCCGCCTAAAACCATATAGAAAGAATAGAAGATATACATTTGAATTAATCAACATTGAAAAGGCAGAATAGGGTAAATCAAAAATAACTATGCTCTCCCACCTGCTGAACCTCATTTACAGCAAATGTGTCCCTGACATTTACTGACCAAATATCTGCGTATCTGTGTCATCTTATACAAAGCGACATTTTGTATGACATTTTTTTTAAACGTGGTCTTATGTGAAGGATCAAATGTAAATTATGCAATTTCTTTTTACAAAACATTATATAAATAACACAAAATTATTGTAAATTAAATAAAAGGTAACTTTACCAAACCTGACATTAGACATTAGCTGTCGATTAATGTTCTATAATAATCATCTACTCTTAACACTTTGTCTAAGCAACATCATGATAACTTCAAATGAGACCTGTTGATGCTAATTGACTGCAATAGAACCATACATTGATTATTGTGACATTTATTGAGATATAACGACAGTAAGTGTCAAACAGAAGAATTCTAAGTCTTATTTTTCAGGCTTGATGCAGCAGTAGAAAGCTTTTCCAAACCATCCGAACCAGCTTTGAATTCCAGACTCTGGGATCTCCTCCTGCACCACATCATTGGAGATTGTAAGAGCTGGTCTTCTGCTGGGCTGCTTATTTATCACCTCACCCCCCAGGACTGACACCATATATACTGGAGGTTCATCTGGTGGGGTTACATGCCGTGATTGAGTTTGTACCTCAGCAGACTCTGGTGGAGGCTCTTCTTGTGTAGTCTGGGTGACAGCAGAGGTTTTGTCAGCATCAGCATCGGTTACAATAGGTGGCAGGGCAGGCAAACTGGCGGCTTCTTGGATAGGCTGCTTTTTCCAAACCTGAACCCACAGCACCGAAACCTGGACTGGGGGTTCATCTGGTTGGGTATCAGGAGGAGGTAGTTGCGACCATATCCCAGCAGCACAGTATGGTTCCTTGTCTGGTAAAGGATCTTGTAGTTTTGCCTTAGCAATTACGCAGAGTTCATCAGTATCATCTACAATAAGTGCTGGAGCTTGCACCACAGCAGGTTCTTGATCTTGGCTGGGCTGCTTGTCATTAACCTCACACCCCAGGACTGAAATCATAACTGGAGGTTCAGCTAGCAGGGTATAAGGAGGTAGTGGCAACAGTGTCTCAGCAGAGTTTGATTCCTGGCCTAGTCGAGGCTCTTCTTCAAAGGCCTGACTGAATGCAGAAGGTTAATCTGCTTTGGCTGAAGGAAGTGGTAGAGAACCAGAGAAGAGAGTCATATTTGGTTCTTGGTTGGGCTGCTCATCAACAACCTCACTACCCAGGACTGAAGCATTAACAAATACTTCAGGGGGCATGGTAACATGAAGTGATTGAGGTTGCACCTTTGCAGGCTCTGGTTCAGGACAAGGCATTGTCTGTTGTGTTTGTTCATCCATGCTGATGATGCCAGGAAGTTCAGCATTGCTCAGAGGGAAAGCAGTTTTATCCCGAGGAGTCAAAAAAGAGGATGGAAGGGCAATGTTTGCAGAGTCTAGTTCTTGGAGAGGTTTCACATCCATTACCTTACCATCCAAGACTGAAGCTGTGACTGAGCTACAGAAAGCAGGGTTACAGGCAGAGCTGGGCTTTGTGTAGCCTGGCTTCTATTCAATGACCCCTGGACAGCAGTGATGGCTGCAAGTTCGTCAGCAGGTATGTCAGAGTGAGTCTGAGGCTCAAATAGCACACAGATGTGTTCCACTGCAACACTTGTGATGCCTTTCAACACTTCTACTTCAAAGCTGTTCAACTTCCTCCTCAGATTATCTGGAGGATACATCTTTCTGACCCTTCCCTCAATACAGAGGACTATATCTTCTCTTTCTGATCGGGAATAGGTGACCTGATGGTGTGTGGTAGACATTAAGGTGGTGGAGACTCCATCCAGAACAGCTTTGGTGATGCTTACAGCCATTTCAGAGAGCTTCTGGGAGGGCATGTCGCTGGATGTGGTTTTTTTAGGCACCCAGAGGCCCTGCAGGACTCTTGGAACCAAATCCAGCACCACCTCCTGTGGGCTCAACAGTTTGGAGATGGGAGGATCCTGTTGCTGCTCCACCAGGATTCTGGTGTATTTGTGTGCCTGGATGAGGATCTTCTCATGTTTATAGGAGGGAGTAATGTCCTCTGGAGAGTCAAGCAGTCTTTTTGCTTGAAACCCGACATCTCTCCTCTGCATGCTGGTGTTAACCTCCCACACCAGCTTGAGAAGAGGCTTCACCTCCTCTTCGTCAAAATCATCCATCTCAAACTCCCAGAGCTGCACCCTCAGGGACTTTTTACTCTCTTCCAGCAGCAGGTCAGTCATGTCTTCAACAGTAAGCTCAGATGGAAGCTGTTTCTTCTGTTGAAGGTTTAACAGTTCAGCCACCACTGCAACCTTCACTTTAAAGGATTGAATGTGCCAACAGATCTGTTTGGCATGTTCATAAATCGACGTGTCAAACAGCACCCTGATCGACTTGTAGACTCTTCTACTTCCCTCCATGAAGTCCATGATAAACCTGTTTCTGTATTAAAATACAGAAGAGGATAACACAGAACAACACAGACAAAACAACAAACAAACAAGACCAAATAACTTTCGAACGCTTTGAGTACAACTATTTCTCTAACCACTCTCTTTCACAACTATCTCTCTCGCCTATCTCAAACCCACAAACTCAAAAGTAGACCAAAAGAGATGAAGCTCCAGTCTTCGGAACAGATCTTATGAGATGCTGTGATGTCATCAACAACATTCTACAACTCAACAACATAGAACTCATCATTTAGAACTCTTATCGCCATGGTAACACAACACAGAAGATTAACAACAGTTGGAGATGTTTCCAAGGGTCTACAATTACACCTTTTTTTAATCCTCATCTATTCCCTCCTTAAATTAGAGCAATGCAAAAATAAAATGGCAGTTTTTTGTTGACATCATCCTCCAAGGCAAAGTTGCATCGTCATTAATATCAGTTTATGCACCAAAACAAAACATGCTAGGTAGAAATTATGAAAAAGTCAAATGAGATTGTTAACAAAGGAAATGATAACATCATGTTTTTGTTTTAACTGATATTCTGTGTTATAATTTTTTTGGAGGTCAGTTTCCCATGGAGCTGCATGAGGATGTTTTCCTCATAGGTGTCAGACAGAAAGACAGACAGGGGTGGGCTGCCAAGCTAGCTAGCTGGCTATTTAGCTTAGAAATCATGACTGCTACAATGATGCCTAAACCAAGTTCTTGAAAATGTTATTAAAAAAAAGGCAAAGTACAAGACTTGCCATAACTTCCATTGAACAATCCTGGAGCTCTGCATCACAGCTGAGCTGATGTCTTCAATAAAGTATAGCGGAATGTACAGTTACAACCAGTTTGAGAATCTAAGTAATTATTGATCAATACGTTGGAAAGAATTTGTGTCCCTAAAAAAACCCAACTTTCCCTTGTTTTTTCCTGAATTTGTAAAGCTGCATATTTGTTCATGAAGGGCTTTAACAATAAGTAGTAGTGTGTTCATTGTTATTATTAGCATTATAGCCTACTGTTAACAGCCATCATTGTTTTTTGAGTGACTTTTTTGATGCCAGATTTCATTATGTTTGGTTCATTGAGTTGAATTTAAAAGAAAGGTGTGTCTTTATCCTTCTACAGTGCTAACCCTGTTAGTGAATCAATAATGCCTGAGATTAAAGTAGAGGGATATTTTAAAATATTTTTGTTCAATTAAGATTTGGTTTGTTTTACTATCTAGAATCACCTTGTGATTACTGAAGGGTCCAGTGCAGTTAATTGGTTAATGAACTGTCCAGTTCCCTGTTGAGCCAGTACATTGCTGGTTGTGTGGTGGCTGTGGGGTGTCAGGGGATTGATTCACAGCTCCTGCAGCAACATGTCCAATGTGTCTTTGGGAAAGACACTTAACCCCAAGTTGCGTATGAATGTGTACGAATGGGATTAGTTACTTCTGATGGTCGCTTTACATAGAAACCTATATGCCCTCAGGGTGTGAATGTGTAGGTGTGACCTGCGATGCAAAAGCGTTTTGAGAAGTCAAAATACTAATAAGAGCGCTGTACAAGCTCAAGTCCCTTTACTATTTACCATTTGTGTACAGACAAAAAAAACATTAAGTAAACCTGAATATGAATGGACACATTTTGGCTTATACAGTCGTGCACAGTCGGAATGGACAGGTTTTTGTTGTTTGAGAATGATGTAAAGGAAGTATTTGCTTTTGGTACCATGAAAATGTTGCATATAGATGGAAGTGTATTGCATTCAAATGAGAAAAGGAAGATTTGCTTTGATTTTATGAATTAACGAGATAATTATCTGAGTTACGACTATTTAGACGAGGTGCATGTTTCTGGTCACCACACCGGTGTCTCAGTTGACCTTCATGGAGATCCAGTATTTGCAGCAATTGCCTTGTTGTTTCTTGAGTCACCACATAACCAATCATTATGCATTTCAGATGCATCATGTTATATCAGGGAAGCATGTCTTAAAGGCATAGCTGATCCTGACAGATCAGAGTGGGGTTTGTGTCTGAACTGTAAACATCTACAAACTAATAACAACATTATCTTGTTACCTAAAGACACAAGAATCTCCCTCGTGTGAAACCAAAACTAAAATAAAACTAAGTCAAATGAAACAGTCTGTGAATGTTTGCCACTTAAATGTTTTTGTTAATTTTACATAAAATAATTTCAGGATAATTAACTTGTTAACTTAGAAAAACAGAGCAGTTTTTTTCACCTATAAATATATACATTAGGCTCAGAGAATTCCAGTTGACAAAACATCCCGTCCAAATGGTTGGCGTGTCTGGAGGTTTTTAATATGTAATGAATGTACACAGCATCCCTCTTTATTTTGAAAGGCACTGATTTGTCCAATGTTGTGGAAATGATTCTGTGAATATGACTTTAATCCGAACATCATAATCATAATTCATACTCCAGCCTGTGAATGCTCTGTAATATTCAGGCACAATGCAAGGAGAGAAGTCACATGATAGTCTCTTTGCCCACAGTTTGTGAGCTGCTGAACAGCAAAATGTAGTCAGACACACCATTATCTTATTGTTATGCCCTACAGACTGTGTACTTCCAAATTTCCCCCTGAGGCTTAAAAAAGTATTTCTGATTCTGATCTGATTTAGATTGCTCTAAAAGGGGTTCAAAACTGTGTTCTTGTTGGTCTATGGCACGGTCGCTTTCTCCTTCCTCAAGACAGGAACGTCCCAGCTGTGCACCTGTTCAGAACAACACCACAGGGCCTAGTTTGACAGTCTTAAACACATTAACAAGGCAATGCAAGGCACAAAGGGATTTGGGACCTGTCCAATTTTGCTAGTTATGCACAATCTAGGTGCTAAATGCATGGAGTGCAGTTCAACAAAAAGGGGCTGGACTAAGATGCTTGATTTTAGGTGTGTTTTTGGGCATAACATGAATTGAAACAATCAGCCCTTTAAGAGACAGGTGCACCTGTAGGCTGGCAACGGGTTTTAGTATCTATTCTTAAATAGACCAAATTCCGGTCAGCTCATTTATCTTCTCTCCTCTCATTGTGCCAAACTGTGTGAACACACAGGAAACCGTTTGAAGTTTGTTAATGGCAGACTGAAATTATTAATTTTCTTGAGGCATTAGAAACTATCAGAAGGGTAAACTTTGTGAGGCCAAAAGGCATAACTTCATTAATCACTGAAATCTCCAGACATGCCATGTTCATTGATGTTGTGTGTACTCAAAATCAAGTAAAGGTAGGATGTAAACATTGATATAATTTCTCCGCTGTAATGTTTGGCTATATTCTTCAAAGTGTACCTCATGGACACTGGACAGTCTCCATCTATATCTCTGGGCTCGATTGAAATTCAAAGTTCTATATATATATTAAGAATTCTTATAAATCAGACACTTAAGAACATGTGAGTTTATGCTTCTGTGTGTATTTCTGCGTTTATAAGACAGAATGTGCATTGGAACAAGCGCGAGTGATGGATAGCATATGCCGGTCCCTAAGCTGGAGTTTTTGGCCCTGTGCAACTCAAGAATGATTTTCCCTGAGCAGTAGCAGTCGTTTAACAGCTACCTCTTAGATGTAACATACAGTTACAAGTAGCGTGAGAATATGATGAACCGCTGAGCGTTTCATTATGTGTGTGTGTGTGTGTGTGGGGGGGGGGGGAGTGCAAGTTCATTTGCACAATGTGGGCACTAAGACAGGGCAAATATGAGTCATAATAAAAAATGTGATACACAATTTGGTTTTACATTTACTAAGACTAGTCCGGTCAAATGGTTTAAAAATGTAATTGTGATTAATCCCTTAATTTAAATAGTTAATTGGGATTAATCTCATTTTTAATCACATGTTTTAAATTCCATTATTTCACATTAACAAATACAATTGTAAGGCTTTTATTTTGAATTTTTCTACTGTCTTTCTCTAAGTGTTTGAATTCAACCCTGCTTTTATTTTGGAATAAAGTAAGCCCTTCTGGTACATTGAAGGTTTTGCAATTGAATTAAAGATGAAACTCTAATCGATCAAAAATGGAACGAAAACAGCTAAAATGAACCATATGAAAAAGTAAAATGTCTAATGTCATGAGGTGAATATTACTTTGACTCGTCAACTGAGCTGCCTAGGAGTTTTTTTTTATAAGTGAAATGAGCCACTAAAGGCGCTGCAGTGTCATTCTTTTACTTCACTGTGACTACAGGGAGACACTTTCGAGGCTTATGGGACAAAAAAGGATTACAAAGCAGTAATTCTCTCTCAATATCCTTTTGAAAAAGAGGATGGAATAAGGTAGTATAATTATTTAAAGTACATGTAAATACATACTGTACCAATACTGATACAAGTATTGAGTATGAGCTGATTCTGTGCTTAAATAATGATACTTATCCAGTGTCACCTAAACTATGCAGATACTACTACTGCTGCAGATACTACTGCACTTGACAGAGTTGTTAGCCTCTTAATATATTATTATTATCATATTAGTTGAGCAGACCTGTTGATGAAGCAAGAGCAGTTTAACTTAAATGAGCATGATGAAAGAAGAACAATACATGCACTGCATGCTCAGTTGTCAAGAGGAGAGGTGAACAATAGCTCCTTTAATACAAGCTTTATTGATGCACTTACATATGGAAACACATAATTTCAAGTGTTCTGCATGTGGTGTGGTAGTGACATCCATCTAACATGTTACAAGTGACATTAAAGGGAAATGTTGAGAAAAACATAATGTTGACTGTTAAACTGCCAGAAACAGATGCAGATGCATCATGGTGTTCATTTCATTTGAACATCTGATACAAATAAACATAGTCAAAGACCTATCAGTAATTTTATAAACTGTAAAGTTATCTTTAATATCTGCACTTAGACTCAGAGTGGGGGGTACACAAATATAAGAACTTATACTTATAGTCCAACCATTAGTGTTACCAATGCATTTCTTATGAAAAAAGATATTATACATAATACATTAATATACTATATATCTTACAAAAGTAGGTATAGGTACTACATACAATACATATATACAGATATATCAGGTTTAATTTTATTATTTGTATAAACACATTACATAACAGGTAAGGATATATAAGAGGCTTACTTTTATTTGTTCTTACTTAAGCCTCTGTACTTGATAGAGAATTTATTTTTAATAAGTTAGCTGTTTGAAATACATTTTATCTTATGTTCTTGGATACTTTAACTCAATTTGCATGAAAAGTCTTTAAAATGAGTATTAATCAAAGTTTTATTTCATTAAAAGGTTAATTAGTTTGACTGAATATAAAACCCACAACTCTCTGTGTTTTTATGTGTATTCATGCTGATCTCATGATATGATCTGTCTGTCATGTTATTTAACAATAATAAACCCACCACAATAATCCACACTGTTGTATTTGTCTTAGTGGTTTCTGTGAGCTGCATTGTATCAAGCTCCCTGTTTTGTAATGCAAATCTGCCCCCTGGTGTCTGAGCTGTGCTATTCTTTCTTCATCCTGCGTGGAGGTAGTGGCTGACAGTATTTGCTCAGGGCAGTCCCCCCTGGGCTGCAGCGACAGTGGAGTAGTACTTTTAACCAAGTCAATAGTTTAATAGTTTAATCCTTCAACATATTGCCTTCTGGATGGAAGTGATGGAGGAAAAAGCACAAGCATTGCCACTTTACATGGGACGCCTCTACTGACTTAGCTAAACCAGCAACCTGTTATTATGTCATTGTTGTGTTAACAGCTGATTGTTCACATTCAATTGTATTTGTTCCTCAATTGTTCACAACACACAACTTACTGTACTTAATAATTTGAAGACTATGGGTCCAGGATTGTTATTTCACATAAAGGTAAGAACATGCAGCACAAGAGGGTTGGGCAATCTTTTTACCTATACAGCTATCAGTCTTACCCTCATATCAGTCCAACAGCTAAACTTTCTGACATTCAGAGCTTTGTTTTTTTTTTCTTTGTATGTTCCTGACTGTATCTGTTTCCGAGCGTTCCTGATAACAAATGGTTTCATGGATGACTGCTGAAGGATGCTGTGTCTGCTGTTCTCTCCTTTAGGGCCATGCTGAGTGACATTGGGGACTATGTAGGTTCCGACATTGAAATATCCTGGTTACCTAATCTGGATGAATTAATGAAGGGCTATGCCAGAAATTTTCGCCCTGGGATAGGAGGTGAGTATGAGATCTACGGCTTGTGGTGTTTGGGTTTGCATTTCATCCCGTCACATTTACAGCCATCCTTAGCACCGAAAAGTTACAACATCAAAGGAACGTAACATTTCCTTTTCCAATTCCCATCGTCTCCAGAAGTGTCTTTGTTTTCCTGTATGACAATAAACCACATCTGTATTGTCCATATATGAAAATCAGCTTTGACTTTTTAGTAAGGAAAAACCATTTCAAAGTAAAATTCCCATTGAGGCTATGAGGGAGGGTGAAAACGATAACCATGCCTCTGGAGAATCTGCTAAGAATGGCTTTAAGATGTGAAGAATCCAACGACCACAGCGATAGATTTCTCAATCTCACAGCTTAACTCAGCTGAGAAAAGGTGAAAACGAGGAGCGACAGCATCGCTGTCACCACATTATGGCTCTGTGCACTCCAGATGTGCAACAAAACCATTACTATCACAACATCACGTGGTGACTTCATTTCTATCGATGTTACATTATATTGACCACTGAGGAATCATGCCATTTTATTTGGAGTCATTCCCATCATTCAACTCACATCATGTAGCATTAGTCATAAATTTGTGTTTGTGTCGTGAAGTTTACACGATTAGAGAAGGATTGATAAAAATGAATTTACAATCACAAATATGACTTTTAAAGACATTTCCAGTATTTATATATGTTTTAAAGAGAATCCACATTGGTAAGGTAATGCACAACTACAATAACAGTTTAAATTAGAGATATGACAGTAGATAGAGAGAGAAAGTAAAGGATAACAAGTGGGAAAATAGCCACAGGTTGGAATTGAACCTAGGTTGTCCACTTGGACTATAGCCTCCGTACATGAGGCACATGCACTAATCACGAGGCTACCTGGCTCCCCACGATAAGTGGGTTTAAGTTTTTAACAAAATACTTAGAAGTACAGACAGTATGTTTTTTCATGTAGGGAACATAAAGTAGTGATGTATTTAATAAATCCATATGCATCCTATTTGACCTGTGTAAATACAAATCCTCATTTTTAAACCGACTCATGCGTTTGCACTGTGCAAACAAATAATTTCAGAATCCCATGGTTCTTTGCAAAAGTAAACACCTTATCATTATAGTCTGTTTGGACATGTTTTTGTACAGAACCCTAAGAGGTCATGAACAGAACTTCTTCAAGGCCTACTTTTGCATTCCTCTAAATGCTTCTGTATTCCCCTCACAATACTTTCTTCTTCTCCCTCTTCTACTGAGTGATTAGACTTTTTCCGCCTGCCTGCTCCCAATGCAACACAGTAAAATATAGATCAGCTCATTGAATTTTACATTGAACTGGGCATTTAGTATGCTGAAAGTAAATATAAATAAATGGACAACAGCATGCTTACAGATGGATGTACAGTTTTCTAAATGTAGAGAGCATTGATCAGACATATTCAAATATGATATGTCAGTCTATAGTCAGTGAATAGTTATCAAAGTCACTGTGACTCATAAAAGGAGAAGAGATTATAATGCCAATAATAATACATATGGAGAAAAGACGACTCTCTTTTTCTGTGTTCATTTTTTTATTGCGTTGTTTTTTATGATACACAGTTCGGCAGTGTGGGTCCCTCCTTGCTGTTTGTCTTTCCTCCCCCCTTTTCTACAATGTCCTTCTGCGGAGATGGACACTGCATGTTTATTATAAGGCTTACCTTCCGTTTTGGTAACTGTGCAGAAATCCACAGGATTGGAATATTATGCATTTCACAATCTTCATCCAGCGATGTGAATTCCATATATCTGTCACATCTCTCAGTGTAAATAATACAAGGTTGTAGGGAAATAATAATAAAAACATTATTTCGACATGTTTTTATCAAAATGTCTTTGATTTACAGATGTAGACTATATTACTATCAATAACCAGCAGCCATACAAATCTATGGGGAACAGATGGTCTAGCAGTTAGGCCGCGCTCCATGTACAGAGACTGTAGTTCTCCAAGCAGGCGACCTGGGTTTAAATCAAACCTGTGTGGCTTCTCTACCACATTCAGTCAGGAGACAGACAAAGTAAGAGGGCAAAACATATTTCATGGACATTATTTGCAAAATACACTTTTTAAAAAATATGTAACACTTAACATCTAATGCAGAGCCAGTAGATTTTTATTTGCTAGAAAAAGTTTTTGGGGATGTTGTTGAATGGGGGAAAATTCTGATATATGATTCCTTAATGTTCAGTATAAATAGCCTTTCATTCTGCATAAGTGAACTCCCCTGTAGTCTCTGCCCTCTCGCATCCAATAACAGAAGACACAGTCCATTCTAATTATATGACAAACTGTTGAATTAAAAAAATACATCAGTGTGTGCATGTGTGTGTGTGTGTGTGTGTGTGTGTGAGCGTGTCAGTGTTGGCAGGAGCTCACACTGTGCCAGTCTGTAAAAGCTCAGTGCAGTTTTGAATGCCCACAGTTTGATGTGCCACTTAGCTTGGTTAAGCTGAATAATGCTTCATCTCTATGCACTGTAGGAGTGTAGGAGACGTGGGAGGATGGTGGGTGGGAGGGAAACAGATGGCTCTTGGAGTGAGGATGAGAGATACTGATGGATCCAAAATGAGCAGGGAAGCTCCGTGTGGGTGTGTGTTCAATCATGAAGGGGTTAGGTGTGTTTTCTTTTTCTCACTTCTCCCTCCGCAGGTCCACCAGTGAATGTGGCCATGGCTATCGAAGTGGCCAGCATTGACCACATTTCTGAAGCCAACATGGTAAAGTATACATTCCCTTTCTCAACCCTTCTACAGTGACATTCTCTGTCTTCCCTCAACTTCACTATAGCGGCAAAGATCAAATATTTGCTATTTGCATAATCCTGATTTATCCTGGAGTGTTTGTAAGTACTCAGTGTGAACATGTTTGACACATTGGCTTTGAGTTTAAAGATAATTTGATACTTCCATGGATATGGTATGGTTAGAATGAAATCTACTGAGTAGCTCTCATTGTGAACGCAGCCCTGATTATTTTACAAAGACTTATTTCCCTTGCTTCAACAGAAAAAGTTTGAATAAGTTGCATGGTTAAAGTCCCTTGGAACATCCTGTTTGTTTTCTGATTCGCCTTGAGATATAATGACAAAATATTTATCTAAAAATATGTATAATTGGGCAACAATTTGGGTCTACTTTGAAAGATTGGTAGACATTGGTCAATTAAAGGTTACATACGATACAAAATACACTTTACCATGTTTTTCTAACACTTATATGTTTCACTAGTCTGTCTACAAATCCCCTATGAAAAAAGTCCATTCTCTCTGTCTTTTGCCTGCTCCACTTTTCAGAAAATGTGTGCTCAAGCAGGCCATTTAGAGATGTTCCCTTTGTGACATCACAAAGGGCAGTAAGACCTCCCCCAGGTGGGTGACTCCCCCACAGCTAGGCGTTTGTTCTGCCCTATTAGTCTGCCTACTCACAGTAAAAAATCCAGCCTGGTGTAGGAAAGCCACCCGAGCCCTTCCAGAGAGGGGGCGTGGTCAGACACAGCTCATTTACATATTTAAAGCTACAGACACAGAAACAGCCTGTTCTGAGCAGGGCTGAAATAGAGAGATTTATAGGCATGATGAAATACAGGATCGGAATGGATTTATAACAAGAAACTTCACAAACTTCGATCCCCAGCTAAGCAACATGTCCGACGTGTCCTTGGGCAAGACACTTAACCACGCATTGCTCCCGCTGCTTCGTTGGCGGTGTTTGAATGGATTAGTGTTGTACTTACTCTCTGGTGTACGTCGCTTTGGATAAAAGCGTCTGCTAAGTGAATTGTAACATTGTAACAAATTGTAACATATTTTATCACATGCCAAGTAAATTCCTGTGTGCTTGTTGTTCCTGGCAGGACTATACAATGACTGTGTTCTTGCGGCAGAGCTGGCACGATGACCGCCTGTCCTACAATCACACCAACAAGACATTGGGGTTAGATAGTCGTTTTGTGGACAAGCTGTGGCTCCCTGACACTTTCATTGTTAATGCCAAATCTGCTTGGTTCCACGATGTCACCGTGGAGAACAAGTTGATCCGCTTGCAGCCCAATGGAGTCATCCTATACAGCAGCCGGTATGAGTACACAGAATACTGTCTTTAGCATTTAAACTGGTTCTAAACCTCTTAACCTCCACAGTTTGTATTACTTTGATGTTTAACTTGTATGCTATAGCCAAATTTTCACCAAAGACAACCAGGACCTCAATATCACAATATTCAATATGTGCACTGTGTTTTTAGACGCATAATCTCGGATGGTCACATAATTGCAGGAGAACCATCAGACTTTCCAAACCAAAAAAAAAAAAAGTTTTTGGTCTCCTATTATACGAAGTAATAAGAACCAAATCATCTTTGGGCTTTATGTCCGTATGGAGATTAGTCTTTCAACAGCTGCACTCCATTGGCACACTAATGGACGGGAGCAGGAGGGAGGGAGGTGCTGCGCTGAGGTTGTTTTTTTTTTTTATCTCAGAGACTTGTGCTGAAATGTGACTTCTACAGGTTTGAAAGTTGCATATTACACATTTCAAATGTTACCAAAAAATCATGAATGAGTTTTGATCATGGAATGTGTTGTAGCTGTCGACAGGGGTCTACTACTTCTTAGTGGTCTTCTTGTCCAAGTTTCCACTGACTAATAACAGCAAAATGCCAACTGTTTTAGTGTTCATAATTGTATTTTTATTTTTTCAGAATCACTTCAACAGTGGCATGTGATATGGACCTGACCAAGTATCCCATGGATGAACAGGAATGTATGCTAGACCTGGAGAGCTGTAAGTTGGGGTTCACACACTGACTTATTTCACACACAATCAACACAACACAACAGTCCTTACTAAATTAAAGGGACATCTAGAGGAGTCTACTTTGTTTTGGTTTTGTTTTATACATTTTATTTAATTTCATGCTTTCAATCAGCTTTGCTCAGAATTAGGAATGCACAGATGCATCTGATCAACATTGGTATCGGCCAATATCGTCCCTGTTGACAGACATTGGCAAATAATGGAACATGAACCGATGTCAGTAGCCGATGTTTACTCATTTTGCCAAATCAATTTAATGTTTGCATCTAGTACACCTAACTACTAATTCAGAGAAGAGTTTATTTATTTTGCCTGGATTTGTAACATAGTAGAAGAAGAATTCATCGAGGGGATATCTAATTTTACACTGTGATGTGAACAAACTACACACGCATAGGCTGAAATATACACATACATGTACAAACAGGATCCTATGGACATGCACTAATTGAGAGATGTCAGAGTTGCCCTCAGCGAGCGCTCCTGAGCTGGGGGGGAGGGGGGGTGCTGGTGCTGGTACCTTGTAGGGCCTCTCTGCAGTGCTCAGGAATTGAACAGGCACCTCTCCAGCTACGAGACAAATTACAAAATTTGGTCCGTACCAAACCCAAGTCCCTACCCTGAGATGTTGGCAATCTAATATGAAACATTAACACATTCACATTGGACATAACATTTGAGACATGCTTGTGAATACACATTTACAAGCTTCCTGTGAACTTCAGTGCTATGATAAAACATCTTAAGTGGTGAGCAACCCTATAACTACTGCATCTTTCTAATCTGGATTGATCTTTTTCCCCTGCTAGATGGTTACTCCTCAGAGGACATAGTGTATCACTGGTCTGAGAGTCAGAGACACATCCATGGCCTGGACAAACTGGAGCTCTCCCAGTTTACCATCACAGACTATCGGTTTGTCACAGAAATGATGAACTTTAAATCTGGTGAGAGTTCATCTCAGTTTCTTCTGTTTGTCTCCAGTTGTCAAGTTTGTTCAGTTTAAAAGCCCCTAGCATGTCTCTTGTTTTTTTTCATGCATTATCTACTGTTGTGAGATTTTGGACTTGGTTTGCCTCTTACAGTGAAGCCTGAAATTCTTTTTGATGCTTATTATTATTATTATTTTTAAACATCAAGCACTTCTGTGGTTATATTCTATGCAAAGAGGGAATGGATGAAGTCAGGCTCACTGCTGAGCCAGGCAGGAGGTTTAGGAGATGAGAGGAGCTGCCACTGCAAGTGTAGTTTTAATGCTCCTATATCTTGTAGAAGCCTTGCTACCATGGAAAAGAAACATGGTCAGTCGGACTATAGTATCAGTATCTGTGTAGAACAGCTGGACCTTTTCTAACTGATAATTAGCTTCTCCAGAGAAGCAGTGTTAACTCAGTGTCTGTCCTCTGCTTCCCAGCGGGGAGATTCCCAAGACTCAGCCTTCGCTTCGAGCTGAGACGTAACCGAGGCGTCTACATCATACAGTCATATATGCCTTCCATTCTACTGGTTGCCATGTCTTGGGTATCCTTTTGGATCAGCCAATCAGCAGTCCCTGCCCGTGTATCCTTAGGTCAGTATTGGTTACTTTTTACCTTCTAAAATAATATCTAAAAAGTGTCACTTTAATTAGTGAAAATGTTGATGAATCTGTAGAATGTTTAACCATTTAGCACGAGTGTAACCTTTTGTTTTTGTCAGATGTTGCAGGTTGCTTAGTCATACATTGAACTGCCAGCAACCAGACTTTTAGTCTGAATTTCCTGACGTCTGTCTGTGATCTGCATTGACAAGTCAGCTGTTTCTTGTATATTATAAGCAGTTCGAATGCTTTAACTAATATTAAGAAGTTACATTTTTTTTCTGAGTTCTGTGCAAGAGATCATTAAAAGTTCAAAATGTAAAAGGTATCTTTTCTTGATGCGCTGGTGGAGCAGTGATCCATGTATGGAGGCTATAGTAGTCCAAGCGGGCAGCCCAGGTTCAAATCCCATCTGGTATAATGAAGATACTGTCGTTAATCATCCTGTCAAAAGTAACCTTTGGTACATAAAATAAGAATTGAGTCTCACTCAGAAGGACAGAAGAGACAGAAAAACTAGGGTCTTATTACTCTTGTATTATTTGGCTTTGGTAGTTTATAACTACAGACAGTACATAAAGAATCACTGCATGTTGAGCATATAAGAATTAACATCCACAAAGAAATGAAAAGCTGATGGTAGAGTAGTGTGTACAACATATTACCTTCAAAATTAAAAAATAAGGGTCACATTGCCAGCGGCTCCAACCATGGGTGACATAACGAGGCACTGGGTATGGGGGTTAAGACGCTCAGTTGTCTACATTGTCTTTAAAGCAACAAGACATGCTTTTTATGTTTCAATGTCATACTCCTCAGCTACTCAACATAAATGTAAAAATTATAAAAGAGTCATTAAGCATACAGGACAGTTGCATAAAGTTGTGATAAGGATTAACACAACATAAGCCAAATGTTAATATTATAATGTATTATAATATTTCTTAACCTTTAAAGATGTCAAGCAATAACCTTAGGAGTATTTATACTTAACAACTGGGTCAGTGCTTGCATATTTATCTCTGTCTTTCTCTGTCTCTTGCACTCCTTCTCACACACACACATGCACGCATGCACACACACACACACACACACACACACACACACACACACACACAAGTTTCGTTAGTGACAGTCTACATCAAGATGCACTCATTTTCCAATCAGTAAGTAATCCTGCAAGTATTAACCAGGATATACTGTCTTGACAAACTCTCCAATGTGACTTGTGTATAGTTTACAATCTAATCAGAATGATATAAACACAGACTAAAATGGAGGTCCTACCATTGACAAGACCGCCATCTAGTGACCAACAGATGAAATACATCAACTGCACTATTAAACAGTGCTTGATCATCTTAGAAGTCATTTTAACAAGACCAGTTGTAGTTCAAAAAGATTGGAGGCTACATTTTTTTGTTGTAGTATTCAGACAGAAAGAATCTCTTCGGCAGGATTAAAGTCATAAAATTGATATCAGATTGTTATGAGCCATTTGTTTTTTGATTATGAGGATTTAAATAATGTTTTTGATCAATTAAGCAGCTAAGAAAACAAATTAAATTTGAAAGTGAAGATAATGTTTACATTCCATTTGGGCATCCTCTGATGTCTTCTTCTATTCAATAATTATTGTATCGTTTACAGTGTGAATACTTTGCCTGCTGCAGGTAACATAACATATATATGTCATGAATATATAGGAAAATACAAATTTTATAGATTGGATTTTAGAGATTGGAAAATGTTTTTCAGTGTGCAAAAGTTTATTGTATTGGTCCCAGCCTCCACAGCAATTACATTCCCTATCAGACAATTAAAATGTCCATTGTAACATGCAGTTCATTCCTCTTTATATTTTCCCTACTGAAGTTGTTCTTTTAGGTACATAGCCAAAGTAGCATGAACAGTTAACTAGAGGACTGCCATCGTTAAGCCTCTAGTTACTCCTTTTTGCCAAGTGACAAGTGACTGACATTGCCGGCTATATGGCGATGCCTCCAGCATGTCTTTAAAGTCTCTGAACCCTCATATATACTTTGTGTCTGTGTCCTCACCACAGGGATCACAACTGTTCTCACTATGACCACATTGATGGTAAGCGCCCGCTCCTCCCTGCCTCGAGCATCAGCCATTAAGGCATTAGACGTCTACTTCTGGATCTGTTACGTGTTTGTGTTCGCTGCACTCATTGAGTATGCCTTTGCACACTACAACGCCGACTACAGACTTAAAGAGAAGGCCAAGGTGAAGGCCAACAAGCTCAGCTCGGAGGTGAGGAAATCATTCCCCATCATGTGCTTACATCAGTATATATACATATTTTGAGGATGGGGTGAGGGGACTGTAAAACGTTATCATGCCTCTTAAATAAAGACCATGGCCAAGGCATTCAAACCAAAGCATTAACATTTTACTGACTTCGAGAAATATGAACTACAAGATAAAATACAAAATACAAGAGAAAAAAAGCGTTATGCTTTTGGTGTTTCTTAAAATATCAAGACTTGAAAACTACATGTAAAGCTCTCTGCAGATCATGACTGAAATCTGGCATTATAGAAATATCTCATGCATATGAAATGGGAAACAGGGAAAAGTGTGCCTTTTGCATCCCAAAGCATGCAAAGCTATTATGTTCCCCTTTTCTCTACTTTAGATATTTAGAAGGCAGCAGAAGGGCTTACTGCCGGTCAAATATGCTACTCAATGCTGAGAGATTAAACATTCTTTTTTACATTCTTCTCTGTGCCTCCCTACAGTCAATTGTGAAGAATGGAAAACAGGCTATGGTTCTGTTTTCCCTCTCGGTTACCGGCATGAACCAGAGCGTGATGATTGCTAACCGCCATGGGCGGGCCCAGCGCTCGAGCAGTGAAATCCCCGGAGAGGGCGGCAGCGAGGAGACTGAGCCGAGGAGGAGAAGGTCCAAGCAGGCAGAGGAGACAAAGGAGGAAAAGAAGTGCTGTTCCAAGTGCGTCTGCAAGCCCATTGATGCCGACACGATCGACATCTATGCCAGGGCCGTTTTCCCCTTCACTTTCGCTGTGGTGAATGTGATCTACTGGGTGGCTTACACCATGTGAAGAAGAGGCAGCCGGGCTGTGAGAATGGCTGCCATCTCGAGCTGTATATAAGACACTGCTGGAGCTGTGCAGCTACAAAGCGGGCAGAATGATGCAGCTGAAGTAAACTCTAGGCCTCAGTTAGAAATCAAAATGTAAGAAGAAGTGTTAAGCCTTTGAATATGGATATCTATGATTAATGGAAGGAGTAATGAGTATACAAAGTGTAAAAAGGACTTCATTTATTTAAATACAGATACAGAAACGTTTTGTATGAAGTCACAGAACTATGTTGCCTGTTAAAAGTTCACATATACAGTGAAGTTATAGAAGCTTTACAATGGACGTATACGGCAAATAATCCTGCCTAAAGTTCCGCCCACAAGCTGACATCTTCAAAAGACGATCACGAGTTCATGTAGTTGCTGAACTCACTTAAAAAAAAAAAAAGTCTGGAGTGAAACAGTGTTATTATCTCTATTACCTGTATCCCAAAGCACCAAGCCAGACTAGAGGAGAACATGATGAGGTGTACTAACTACTCATTAGCATGAAGAGCCACTAGCATGGCTCAAATCTCGTCTGCTTCCCCTGCCATTGCAACTTATCTCTTTCTCTCTGTCTGTCTGTCCTCCATCTGTTTTCTTTCAATTTATTTTTTTGTTAAGTACTCACACCTGGAGTGTTTTATCTCTGTCTGCTAGTTCTGCCTGTTTCCTCACCATTAAAAGACTTCTTCCACTACCTGTAAGTGTCTCTTGCCTGGCTTATTATTTCATGAATGAAATAAAAGTAAATTAGAATCCTCTTTGACAGATGCAACTTTGTCAATGCATGAGCTCCTGAAGCTAAACGATTAGCTGCAGGCAGTATGATATCAACAAGAAAGGCTGAAAATCCCCCTGATGGAGTCTAGACACTGGCAGTTGTGCTGAGGGGGGTCGAGAGCATGGGTGAAAATCTGGAAAAGGATGAAGGACCCCCAGGCGCTGAATGACAGGAAGACAGGGGGTGAGTGGGGATTCTCTCACTTTGCTGAAATGACAACAGCAGAGAGGAACAGTTTCAAATTGAACAGTTATGAAATTATGTGCTAACTGAGTTTGTGGGAAAATGGGTTAACCAAAAGCGAGAAAAAACACCACTACAGTGAGCTGATGAACGATCTCAAGAAAAACAAGATAGAGAAAGAGAGACAGAGAATTTGAATAATGAAAACCTTCAAGTAATACAGATACAGTTCTATGAAGGACTGGAAATAATTACACCTATACAAGGTAGTGCTCTCCAGTTGTGTTGTTTTCAAGGGTTGCAGCTGTGCACCCAATTGGATAAACCCACTACCGTCCAGTTTGTTGACTATTCATGCCATAATAGCCTCAGCAGAATAATTCACATCAATGGCAGTCATCTTTTTTGTTTCTTAAAAATGCCTGTTATCATATCAAACCCCTATAATTCAAAGGGCTGTGATTGGCCCTGCCTGAGCCAGGTCTGCTCGAGTTTTCCTGAAACTCATTTCCTGTATTTAAAAGAGATGTGCACACATACGTTTGGGAGCAGCACTATACAGTGACAAGAAAAGAACTATCTTTTCACAGGAATTCCTGAGCTGAGCCAGGCTCATGATGAACATCTGCCTGCCAAGACTGTCCTGGGCTGAGAAAGAGAGAGAGAGGGACAAACAGAGCAACAACAGGAGATAACAAATGGTTGAACACATTTTGAGACTATCAAGTTGTCTGACTTCTCAAAGCGCTTCATGTCACATGTCACCCATTCACACAACACTCACACACTGATTGCAGAGGCTGCTACGTAAAAAGCCCAACTATTCATCACTGATATTCCATTCAAAGACATCCACATGCTCGCAGCTATGCAGTTGAAGCAATTATAGAGTCCATTGTCTTTCCCAAGGACACTGAAGACATGAGGCTGCAGGAGCTGGGGATGGCATCCCTGTTCTTCCGATTGAAAGACGATTGACTCTACCACTGAGCCACAGCCACCCAGAATATCAAAGTATGTGTTTAAGAGTAAGGTAAAGATAAAGGACTGATAATAATGATTGTAACAGTTTAAGTCATTGGTCAAATATTAGCATTAACAACTATAATGGTGATAATATAGGGAGGACTGATAATGATAATTACAGAGTCGAGCAGCTAAGATTAGCATTTACCATTATAATACATATGACATAATGACATATAAGACCTATTAATCATATCTAATGTTTACTTTCCATTCAAAAGCTGTTTTATTGGAATAATATTCTGTCAGTTTGCGTTCTAAGGATCTATTAATCAGCAAACTCATTTACATGCATAATATATATTAATTAGGTGTTTTGGATGGGCAATCTATGGTATGATGTTGGCATGGAGAGAGCGTAATAAGATAATGACTCACATGAGCAAGGTTCTAAAGGAATTTATAAAGAGTCTGTATTGATTTTCACTTGTTTTATATCCTGAAAGTTGGACAATAGAAAATAAAAATCAGGGATTAACACTATATTAGTATTTATACCATTTGGATAATTAATGGTCAAGAATGGATGTCAGGAGTCAGACTTATCAGCAGATTATAAAAGAGGCCAAAGAGAAATGCCAAACATGCATCTAAGGTCATTTAGAAACAATTTGGCCAATAGAAGAGTATCCACACGAAGGCCATAATAAGTTCAGTGTCCAATTATAAAATTGTAACATTTTATCAGCATATATTTTGTTCAAGCCTATATCAATCACCTGTCACGGTACATTGAAAATACAAAGAAGGTGGACCCAAGTGCAGAACTCCAGAGAAACTATTTATTTCTAAACAAAAACTTACTGTCTTAACAAAAAGTCCAAACTGAAAAAAACCCACAATCCACAGGGAAGATCTGACTCCGGGGGACAAACTGACAAAGACTGACATCCAACATCCAACATCCAACATCCAACATCCAACATCCAACATCCAACATCCAACATCCAACATCCAACATCCAACATCCAACATCCAACATCCAACATCCAACATAGACTGACACTTAAGATTGGACAATATTCTGACACAGAAGGGAAGAAACACAGAGACTAAATAGACACAGGGGTAATCTAAACACAGGTGAGACTAATGACACAGGTGAAGACAATCAGGGCAATCAACACTGCAGGGAAACACACAGAGGCAGGAATAAACACATGAAACACTGAGGAGAACAACAAACTAAATCATGAAACACTAAAGACACACAGAACTCAAGAATGTAACAAAACACACTAGAACATAAAGAAACACTAGGATACGAGGTTACAAAATAACACATGAAACACTAAAGACTAAACTAGAAAACACACAAGGGAAACAACACCAGGGAAGAATGAGAACTTAAACAAGATAAATACATCTAAATAACTCAATGTGCTTTACAGAAGACATAAACAAACACAATACAAAAAATATATATAAAAATTATAATAATAATAAATGAACAAGTGGATTCAAGAGCTCACTTTAAACAAAAACATATTTGTAAAAGGAGCATTTACCATCCCATACAACACACACACACACACACACACACACACACACACACACACACACACACACACACACACACACACACACACACACACACACACACACACACACACACACACACACACAAAGATAAACTAGCAACCAAAGGCATGAGAGAAAAGCAATGTTTTAAGGCCACTCTTAAAAGAACTTAAAGTTTCTACAGACCTCAGGTCAGTGGGTAATTTATTCCACAAAACCACTCTAAAGTTAATGATAGGTATTGGTAATGAACAGAATATCTGCAAATAAATAGCTTCAAATTCTTGTACTCTCAAATATCAATTTCATTAAGAAGTAAAGTATGACAAATACTCAATGCTTCACAAACCCTTGTTACCTGCATGTTGCACATAATGCTTGTTCATCGACCCAACCTGCACTAATAATTTTTTCGCCACAATATTTACAGAAGTCCAATGTTCGTTGGCATCACTGCTTAAGCACCCAATTAGAAATCTTGAGGATATAACACTGAATATTCTTATCATAAGAAATAGAGGAAATCTGGCCTGAAGATGACCACTGTTTCACTAGAATATCAGACACAAACCATGACAGCTGACAGATAATGTCATACTTGAAAGGCCAGATACTTTCCCAAGGGGCTTCAAGGCAAAGAATAAAGCTCGGCTTAAATGATAATGAAAATTGGACTTCTATTCATCAGCTTAACAAGAATACTTGTCAAATATATGCAAATGTTGCTCCGTGTCTACTGGATGAGTAATTTTCTATGCATTTGAAGCTTGTTTCTGCAGCTCAAGGTAGCTAAAATAAAACAAAAAAAGTACATGCAGGTTTAAGGCTTTACCGGTATGGAGTTAAAAATATGATCACATGACTAACCAACCTGTACAAGTAACTCACATCATAGAACCCTTGTCAGTCACCTGTCCTTATTTCACCTTGTCCCTGAAAAGCATCTGCCATTGCAGTGTCCTCGTTCTGATACTATAATAGCTGGATACCTGTGAAAGACAGCTTGTTGTGGTTGCTCAGGAGGCCATTAGCATCTCTATTCCCTCTTGTTCCTCCATGTTTTTGTGTGTGCAGAGTTCAGGGTGCAAGGCTGTTATCAGCGAGAGCAGATCAAGGTAGAAATGGTTTGAAACAGAGCAGGGATGCTCTATGAAGAGGGATCCAGTTTCTGACATGGAGGTAACTTTGTATGAACAATTGAAGACAATCAAATACAGCTAATTGCTCCAGAATATGCTTCATCATAAGCTTGGAATTAAGGTGCACTTCATAAAAAAATTGCCTCACCAAAAGATGACACAATAATAACTACAAAAATGTGACACATAAGCACTGCAAAAAGCCATAGAGCATTTCGAAATTTCATGACTAGAACATGAAAAGAGGGTTGCTTTGCCACAGCGCATTTTAAAGAAATTTCATCAAAATATGAACATACACATATAACAACTTTACCTAAATACGAATAGAGCTCTGCACACGCACATGACAGTAAATTCACCAGACTATGAAAAGAGCATTGAAGAAAAACCAGACAGTGTAATGCAATGATGTCACTCAAATATTTTATTTATTCACTTTTTTATTCGTAAAGGGGACCATGTGTGATATAAAAAATACGTGTTGCGATTTCATGCATTGTAACAGAGTTAGTTTACATCTGCAGTTCCTCGGCAGGTTTACAAACCACACACTGTACACTGCCTGCCACATCATAAGACAGGTGTCTAACCTTCCTGTAGCTCTGTTAATGAACTGACATAAGAGCTTAAATTAGCCCTGCCAGCTGAAGCAGCACTGTCTGTAAAAGGTAAATTAGCTTGGATAGCGGTTTAATTGTCTTCTTGACTTATACCCGAAGCTGCTTTTTTTACCACAGCGCATTGACACACTGATGCCAGAGGCTGCTATTAGTGCCCATCAGTATTAACTAATCATGCATACACATTCACACACTGCTGGCTGTACAGCTCAGAAGCATTTTGGGGTTCAGTGTCTTGCCCTTGGACACTTTGATATTTGACTGCAGGAGCTGGGGATCGAACCCCTGTCCTTCAGGTTGAGAGACGACAAACACTACCACTGAGGCACATCCACTGCTGCTAGAAGCTTGACATTCAAAGACTGTTAGTACATATTTTCATGTACTCATTCATCTTGATAATTTTGTGGATATCTCATTTACTTTTCTCAACCATCTAAGGGTAATTCTTCTTTTATTTTTGTGAAGCTGTAATACATATGTGTAAGACACCTCACAGCAGCAGAGATATATTTGGATTGGAGCCAAGTGTATGTTGTGAACCAGACAGGAAACAACTGTTTGCTAGACTGGAGTGTGTGTCTATTACATCTGTCTATTACATTACTGTCTATTACAAATCATGGTCATGCCATCTTTATTGCCTTATAGTGATGAACCCAAATTGGAAAGTAATTTGTAGGCAGAACTTTCTAGCAAAATATAAGCAACAATGTGAAGATGAAGACTTGGTCAAATGGGTCAGTGATTTGTCAGCCATGTGTGTGTTCTGTTTCTGTGTTGTCTGACCACAGCTTAATAAATCCTAAGATGATCCACAGTCTGTTTCACGATTTCATCATTGAACATCTACTATAGAAACATCCCCCACCTAACAGAGACCGTCACTGTGGCAGTGATTGATTCACCAACAACTACAACCAGTAAAACCATTGTTGCTGTGTAATGTAGTTGAGAAGCCTTTTTATGGTGATAGCACCATATTGTGTTCATGCGAAAGGCTGCCTCAGCTATGACCAATAAAAATGTGTTTGTCAGCTCAATTTGCATATCAAACCAACTGATGTAGTAATGAAGTTAAGTAAATAACTTCTGAACTTGGAAATGTTTTAACACTTTCTAACCCATCTGCCTGGAGGGGATTATAGGCATCTTTGCATAAAGGCCTGTAAAAATCACTGCCACTAAATTTTCTTATATTCTCTGCAGCTATATCTTTCTTTCAGTGTCTATCAAAAGCAAGTCTATTCCTGTGCTTTATTGTTGCTCCGTCTCTCCCAGCCTATGCTCTGAGACCTCAGTCACATCTGCCTCTTCTTCTCAGTCAGGGAGAAAATGTCTGTTGAAGTGTTTTTTGACTAGCTATACCTTTTTTATGGCTGGAGAAAAAAAACAACAACAAGCTGATATCAACATTTATTGCAAGTTCTCAAAAAAGATCATTTAGCGTCATTCCTTGTTCAACACCATTCGTAAGCTGAAGTTGTCGAGCACATATGCAGTGAACATTTTTCAGCCACAAGCTTTCCTTAGGCCGTTCTCTTTCTCACCGAGTCTCACTTTGAAGTTTACTCCTCTTGGAGAGGGCTTTGCACTGTCAAGAGGGATTTGCATATATGATGGGTATAATTGCCTGTCTGAATTGTATTTCTACTTTCGGAAAAAAGGGATCCCTTTCTTCTTTAGTGGTTGGCAAAAAAAAATTTCACTAAAAATACCCCCCCCCCACCCCTTCTCTATACTGTCCTCTTTTAGGTTCTCTCCCATGATTTTTCTCTACCTGGGTACTTGTCATCACGTCCATTTGGTTTCTGGAGCTGAGCCTGCTGCAGTCCAGACTCCCTGTCAACAATTCTTCATGCCTTGAGCTTCATTTGCTGGCTCACATCCCATCACAGCAGTAGGGATCCCATTTCACAACTTCCCTCCCTGCCGCAACCGACATGAAGCCACATTAAACCAGCAAAGTTCTGTTTGATTTAGATCGAAGAAGGGGGATGGTTGAACTGCCAGTTTTAGGAAATTTGTAAAAGAATAATTTGGATGAATTCCAGATATGAATCTTGCTAGAGAAACGTATTGATTTCTCATGTTCAGGTGTTTGACAGCTGCGGGGGAAAAGCTGTTATTCAGTGTTGTGTTATGTAAGTTCTGCTGTCCTGCATCACCTGCCAGAGGGGAGTAGTTGGAGGAGGTGGTGGCCAGGGTGACTGACAATGTTAAAGGCACGGCTCTGGCAGCGAGCCTGGTATAGATGTCCTCAATTGCCGGCAGCAATGGGTCCCAGTTCCATCTTCTCGGCTGCCCTTATGATCCTGTACAGTGCTTTTCCATCCTTATTGGTGCGGCTGGCAAACCAAGCTCTGATACTGGTAGAGAGGTGTATGGAGGCGAGCAAAGTTTTAATTCTGGAACAAGAAGGGGGACTGAGAGGGAGGGAGATCAAAAAGATGTCCAGGGATAGACAGTCTCAGAATGCTGCGAGGCATGACTTTGGCCCTTTGGTTGGGGTTGGCGTTCACGCACCAAGAGCAAAGTTGAACCTACCATCTCTTGCATCTCAGCCCTTCCTTCAGAGACATCCTCCTCTGTTGTGGACTATTTTTAGTCACTGAACCTCCAGAGAACCAAGACTAAATCCCCAATGAGAAAATCAAAGATTAATTTATTCTAGTCCCTTTGATAAAGGTTTCAGTGTGGTTTCAGGTTCATCTGCTCAACAAGTTTAACACAAACTGTCAATCTCTTTGCGAAAACCAAATAAACATAGCTTTGTACTTACCTGACAAACCCATTTGTTTTAATGAGCAACAGCATACAGTGATATGAATTCATTATCTTGTGCATGTAACGTTTTATAAAAGATAATGATGTGTTCTTTAATAAAGAGCAATATTTTGTCATTTCAATCAATAAATGCAAGGCATGGCAACTTTATTTATTTAGCACATTATCTCAATGTGCTTTACACAGGGAAGACTACATGAATAGGCTAAAATATTAAAAAAATCCAGATCAAATAGGAGTAGATAAAATCAAGCAGGAACAGTGCTAATACTGATCATAAAAAAGATAAAATACAAAAGATTTAGCAATAGCAGCACAGTAGGAGGGAAAGGTAGGATATAAAGAATTTCAGTTTTGAAAATCAGGTAGTGCTCATTATGATGGTGAAGTAGCACAGGAGAGGTAAAGAAATAATACAGAGTACATGTATTGAACCGTAACATATGCCTTCACACGCCCACAAACATGCACACACGTTTTTATTTTTTAAAGATGCTTCAGAAAACATAGTGCCTGTCTCTAAGACGATCACCATAGGATGGCAGTGTTGCCAAAGCTCCACAAGAATACAGTGTTAACTTGAAACAGAGGAAAGAGCAGACGAAAACACAGACGCACCGTCAAAGTATGAAATGTTTAATTCTTAAATTTCTGATATGTTTGACAGACTGAGTGTATGGCTAATGAAAGAATGAGCCTCATCATATATGAACTGTTTGCTTCATGTCATTATGTTCACTTTCCTCTGGAGCGCAATTAACCATTTTATTGTCTGAATAAGGACACTTGTTATTATGTGGGAGTTTTAAGGTTTAACATGATTTGCTTTCCTGTTCTCCTTTTTTAAGAGAAGGAATGCGTTTGTGAGATATTCTTACAGAGCCCCTCAAAAATGAAAAGACTCATTGAAAGTCTACAGAGACAGGTGATTGTTTCACCAGGCACCCAGGGTCTAAGGTTTTTAGGCAGGGATAAAAACACACTGCAGCACCCCTCCCTCCCTCCTGGTAACAAATAGTACATCCCCTGTGAGAGACAAACTGGGCTGCAGCCCTCCTCATCTATGGATGATTCTCTCAGTCCATGTCCCTCTGCTGGAAGCTGAAAATGAAGAGCAGCAATGTCAGTGAGTGGCTTTTTTTTTTTTTTTGTGCTTCCGTTTATGTCTGAAAGATAAGCAGATCTTGTTTAAAGATAAGCAGACAAAGCCAAGGTAGACAGAGAGAAAGCATTTGGGATTTTTCTCTCCCTCTTTTTTAAGTGTTTTATTATAAAAGTGCAAATATAACAAAGCCAAACATCCTGAAACAACAAATGGAGACCACCTCCAGAGGATTTCATGGAGCACACTATACTTTGTTTCCTATGTGCCATCTTTGCTGCAGAACTTTTGTCAACATTATTGATGGTTTAGCAAACTTTTAAATCAAACAAGAGAGGTCTGCATTTAGATTTGAATTCTTCAACAACTGTCACTCCCAGACAACTGACACCATGCAGAGCCTACAGTACTGTACATGAGCGTCATGGTCTTCTTTGCACCTGGATTTTTGGAGAATCCAATTTTTCGTCTGACAACATGTGGTGGGCAATCGAATACAAAAGGGTGTTGAAAGAGAGGCATGTTTGTGAAAGGAGTCCTTTTCTTCTTCTTCATATTAAATGCATCCTTTAACAAGATTGTGTGGGCATGTGGGAGGAAGGGGATGTCAGCTGATCCAAAGGCTGCCCTACATACAGTCGATAGAGAAAACGAAGGGAGCTATCAAACTAAAATCCTGCAACTCAAGTGCACATGGATGTAGCCACATAAGCCCTCAGATAAACATCTCTGTTAGGAGAATAGTGCTGCCTTCCTCCTCAGATAAGATCAATTCTTTAAAGCGAAGTTTTGCACATGATGTATCAGTACAAAGTGTAACCAGGCAGTTCATTGAATTCTATTCATTTCTTAACTCATATAGCAACATTTATAAATCTTTAAATGTAGCTTAACTTTTTTATTTTTAACCTTGGAACTGAATCCTCATGGATGCCAGAATCTTACAGCCACATCATAAAAAAATAATATGGGTAACTGTAAGCTAGAGTTCATCAGAAGGACTTGCACTGTGTTGTCTTCATGCTTATTGGGGGAGCTTGCAGGCAAAGTTTTCCTAAATGTGGGGGAGAATTTTGCCTTCAGGGCATTATGACAGAAAGCCAAAAGAAACTGATGGTATTACATTGTTTCTGGGTGGCTTATTGCCAAAAGTTATATTTGATGAGATACATTTATGTCTGTCCAGATGTTAGGGTTTAGTCAGAGTCAGAGTAATTTGTAGATTTTAACTTCCAGGTAACTCCTGATTTAAAAAACAAAACCAAATTTGTGGAATGCTTACCTGTTTACTCCTATGCATAGAGTATATATATATATATATATATATATATGTATATGTACATATATATTTTTTTCATGTATGTTAATTACTTTTTAACCAATATCATGCAGAATTCAAAAGTAAGCAATTGATATCCATTCCTTAGTAAAGCATTCTGAATTCCTATCCACATTGCTTTTTTTTTTTTTTTTTTTTTTTAAGATAACTGCTCCAACAGCTATCAGTTTAGTAAGACAAGCGCAGACAACAGAGGGTTTATCATTGAAATATGAATTGGCTGGCATCTTAGCCATCCACCAGTTTCTCAGAGCTGGGAGAGCTGCCACTTCATCAATTTTCAATTTTCAAAACACCAGCTCTAATGAGGAACAATACAGTTCAATGTCTGACCGGATGACATAATTGGGACAGTTGAGATCACTTGAAAACATAGTTTTAAATTATATTTAATCATTGTGTTATTGCAATACGCCTTATGAAATTCCAATAGTGTCATACTGCACACCACTAAAAGCCTATTGGCTACCCCTAACTTTGCACTAGATTGCGTTAAACTTGCATTTGCACTATATTTACAATAGCAATCTCAAACATATTCCACCTACACTGCATTATACCTGTATGTATGTATGTATGTCATGCACTGTATGTGATTTTATCCAACAATTAAAAGAACCTTTCTTTACGAGTAGCAGATGCACAGGGCTGGGGCAGGAGAACCAGCTGTGTACCATCTTGTATACTCAGCTCTGCCAGCTCCACACTGCCAGAAAGTAGATTCAACTAACAGTTAATATCTATACTTCTATTCATTTCAGTGTGCTGCAAAGTTCCTTTCCACCTTTAAGAAAAAGCTAAAGACCCAGCTCTTTCATGAACACCGGCAATGCTGTTCGTTAGCACTTCTGTTGCTTCCTCCTCTCTAGATCCTGGCTTCTTACTCCCTGATGTATGTCCACCTCTGGCCCCCCAAATCCATCTATGATCTCAGAACAGAGTTCAGACAGTGATGTCCACATTGGAGATCACGTCATTAGTGTTCTGGCTCAGTGGTCTCCCTCCTGGTTCCACCTAATCTTTTCAGACTGCAAAGAGCGTCTCCTGACATCTTTGTACCTATTTCAGCATTTTGTCACTGTTCTGGTGATGCCAGAAGACAAGGAAAAACTTATGGCTAGTTTTCTCCCATGACTGCTTCACCTCCAAGAGCTTTGGTAGGTTCCTTTCAGCTCCTGTAATAGCCTGTTTGAGCGCCTAGATCTCATGGACGAACAGATCTTTTTTCTCCGGGCTGGGATGCTTTCATTTTGCCAGTTGACAGATTCTGTCATTAAACCAGCCAAATGCCAATTGCATGTGCAATCTACTAAAAGAGACTGAGAGCTGACACAAGGATTGGTTTAACTGAGTTTAACCCCCTAAAAAAACCTATATCCAACCTCTTTGCGCCACACAAAGAGCCAGTCCAGTATTTGATTGAGTCTCTAATGAGGCAGGTGACATGATGTGTGAAATAGGTAGAGTGGAAGAAGGAGAGGCATGGTTAACTTCTTAAGGACAAGGGCTTGCGGGTGCTATGCCTGCAGCCTGTTTGTGAGTGAGTGGAGGGCATCACAAGCCAATGCAGAGTTTTTCTTTAATAGTGATGTAACCAGGGTTACATAGTCTATCAGTCGCAAACACCTTCTCCTTTTCTCTTACTTCTCTTCTTTGTCCTGTCTGCTCACATCAGCTAAAACCAAACCAGTCCAATGTTTGTGTCTGATGTTAGCTTGTTCATGTCTCCATAAACAATATAATGCTACATTCCTGATATTCCCTCTGGTGCCTGGTTAACACTGCTAGCTTGTTTGTCTTATTGGGAAAATATCTATCTTTCTTGGTGGTAACCAAGGGGACAAGGGTTAATAAGCATCTTCCCCTGTTGCAGCACTGAAGGAGAAGGAGATTTTATTGACAAGGTTCATCTGTAACACCAGGTCTAATAAATTGATTTGCTTTTGTTAAATGTCCAATTAATTAGCCTCTCGGCATAAGTGATTAGGTGAGTCAGGGAAGGAGCATGTCCCATAGTGAGGCCTCCAACCAAAACTTTTAAAAAACTAGAAAGCTTGTAACGTCAGCAAAGAGGTTCATCTTAACTCGTAGAGCGTAACGTACAAACTAACCTAAATATTGATGCAGAAATGACCTTTAATCTCATGTGACCAATCAGTGAAGAGACTTTCATCAACAGTACTGATTTTATTGAGACTGTTTACTATTGATTGTCACCATAAACAGTTTTATTTAGGACTTAAATGCGTTACTTTTTCTTGGACTCAATTAAAAGAAGCCATTAGAGGAACTGTGGATCAGCGTAAAAAGCAGTCACATTATGTGTCTCTAAAGGATGCGAAGCTCCTTCATGATCTGTGATGTGACATGTAATGTGTCAAAAGGAGGGCTCAGTAGTGAGGAAATGCTTTCCCTTAACTTGATGGGAGTCTTTTTTGACCTGACAGGCATGAGGGTATTGCCCCTAGCTTAGATGGCATCAAGGCTATGAGCTGGAGATTGTAGTGTGCACAGCTCATGTAGCAAGTGTGTGTTTCTTAGCACTTCTCAAAAGGGAGAGCGAGAGAGAGAAGGCAAATGAGTGTTGTACCACTGAACAACGCTTTAATGGCACAAATGTGCCCAATTAAGTCAATAAAGTCAATGGAGAGCGTGTTCTTTTTAATGCCTGGATCAATGAGCTGTGTTGAAGACATGCTGTAGTATAGATAAGACATGAAAGCCTTCATCTCCAGCATTTTTACTTCTTTTCTTTTCTTTATGTATCTAAGCTTCACACATCCCTTTTCCACAATTAGACCATTTTTAAATAGTTATATAAATAAAATGTTTTCTATACAACATGTTTGTGACACCTCTAGTACCTGGCCTCAGATAAATGGAGAATCAGTGGAGACATATCAATCAATCAATCAATCAATCAATCAATCAATCAATCAATCAATCAATCAATCATTATCTGTATAGCGCCAATTCACAACAAGGACTGGAGACACTATAAAACAAAGCACATGGGATAATACGCAGGAAGGATTTCTCCTTTGTATTCCTCGCATTCCTGTTGTCCACACTTCCTCGCTGCTGAGGTGAAGGTCGGGGCAGGCCTTTCATGAATGAGGACGATGGTGGTGGCTGAGCGTCGGGTGGTGGTTGGGACGGGACAGTCCGATGGTAGTATCTAGGTGTCTTGGACGTCAGATGGTAGTAGTGCCGGATCACCTCGCTGAAGGTTGGGGGAGTTCTGTCTACTCGAGAGCCTGGCTTTTGCTGCCGGGACAAGTCCTCATGGTCTTCTATAAATCCCCATATTCATTGCAACAAACTTTCTCCCCATGATTATCTGCATCTGATTGCTTGGTGGGTTGTGTGGTCCGGGGTTCTTTCTCTTGGTTTTGGTTTATATAATTACATTATGTAGGACATGGGCAGCCAGAAGCGCTTTCTCTCTTTGGAACACTTCAGAGAGTGAATGGAGCAGATCTATTTCAGGAAGTGGGTTAGTGTTGAGGGAAGAGGCTAGATTTGGAGAATAAACACGTATTTCACAAATTAGGATATTTGTTATTGCACCATGCAGCCTCTGGTGTCTCTAGTCTGCAGATAGTTAGATCAATCATATCAGCCACATCTCAGTCTGTAAAAAAGTATTACATTGACTAATGTATGTTTACTCCTGTAATATAGTTATCACAAGGTTTATTCAGAGCTATGTTTGTTTTGACGAAATAATCCACGATCCATGACAGCCCCATAAAATACCCCTTAACTCTGTCAATAAAAGATTAGGAAATTATTTTTTTTCTACTTTTCTAAAAGTCAGTCATTAAGGCAGTTTCTATGATTAACACTGAAATATTTGAGCTTTGGCTCTTTTGCACCAGCTAAAGATGACCCAATTGTTTATATTCGATCAGTTATAAACTCATAGGTTTAGCACAAGCAGGGCAAAGGTTGGAAACTGGATAAATCTGGATGAATACTTTATAAAAACATGTTGCTTATTTCTCAGATCATTTTCATAGGTATTTTGACATTTTGACAGCCGAGACTCAGATATCTAACATTTAACAATATTCTAATATCATACTAAATTGGTCATGTCTGTCACACCAAATAACCTCAGTGCACTTTTTTTGTACCATGATGTATCTAAAAAGTACTAATGAATTCATGGGTTCAAACTTCTGGAAACAAATTTAAAAATGGACATTTCTTTTGGGCCCAAACAGCCAGTATAAACTACTGATTCAGACTCAAATTCTCACTTCTCCTTTGATCAAGGTCATCTTCATTTAGTTTTAGGAAAATGGCTGAGACACAAATATTTTTTAAATTCTGAACTATGCAGGAATGCCCACTCACACTGTTACTGGCTCAACGGACTACTGTGAAATCCCTTTTTACTGAATCACTTAAAACGACTACTAACTTCAACTAATAAGAAATTTCACATCCACAATAGAAACTGAAAGAAAATGAATCAAGCATTTCTTCACTGCTGAGGGAAGTGTACCTAACATATGAAAAGGGCTTTAATGACCTTGGCCCTTTATACTTCAGAGATGTTTTTTAATTTATATCAAGCCAACTCACTAATGTTCTGGACCACTTTCCTTGTCAAGGTTCCACTGCTCATGTGCCCCTGCATATTATTGCAGCAAGTGTATAAAAAAATGAATCTATTTTATAAAATGGCATTAATTAGGGAAATAGTAAGGCCAGAGTTTTATGGTTGATTTTATGAAAATCATAAAATTATATATCTAACTTTTATTCATTGGTTTCTAACATTTAGTTGGTTTTTTTTGTCTTGAAAAATAGAATCCATTGTTGTAAGCTTTTAGTCATGTTTTATTTTTTGCTAATCTATTGAATGAGCTATTTCATAAAACAGTTCAGTCTTGCAGTTAAACACCTTCAACATGTTTTATTCACTTCAGGCACTGGTAGAGTCGTCTTTCTTAATTAAATGTCAGGAGTTTTGAACTGATGCGTCTGTTAGATCAGTGTTTCTCAACTGGTTTAGCCTCAGGACCTACCACCAACTCCTCCGTGAAATATTGCGACCCAAATTTCTGATAGTTTTCAACCAATCAGATTTATTTATTTCAGAAAATTGTGCAGTTTTGTCAGTTGATACAAATAATGTGACAGAAGTAAGAAACTTAACTTTAAACATGTTTAAAAAGCGCTTCACGCTTTTTTTTACACAAGTTTTTTTCCAGGCACACATTTGCGACCCACTGAAAATGGCTCCGCGACCCACCTCTGGGTCCCGACCCACCAGTTGAGAACCACTATGCTAGAATATTGGTTGGTAAGGACAAAAGACGGAGCAGGGAACTCCTTAGATCAATTTAAGATCCTTAAAAGCCCTTTTCTCATATGCACAACAATGAGAGAATTAACAGCAGGATGCATAAACAGATGGTAACCTGGGTCAGTTCTTGTAGACAACAGCAAAGGACTGAGGACTCCTCCTTCTCTTTCTCTTTTCTATCTCACTGACACACTCACTCTCATGCACATGCACACGCACACACACACACACACACACACGCACACACACACACACACACACACACACACACACACACACACACACACACACACACACACACACACACACACACACACACACACACACACACACACACACACACACACACACACACACACAGATAACTCATGCAGGAGAGTTGTCTTGAGGACTGCTTTTCTTATCCATGTGTCAACAGAGAAACGTGTGAATCAAATCTCAAAGTTATCGCCTGTGAGCTTGTGTGTTTCTCAATAAGTTGATGAAACCAAAATCTCTGTATGATACTGTATGACTGATTATTCCAGTGACATTTATAATGCTATACATACCATGTAGCCATGCTGCCATCCAGTGGTTATTGCCAGTGTGTTATCCATATACAAATCATAACTCTATAATAGTTATATGTAATTGAGATTAAGAAACATGTTAAGTTGTGCTTGAAAACAACACAATTAAATTGTGTTGTTGTCTACAGGTTGGTGAATGTGCATGCGCCATGTGGCAGCATGTCCTTGTAGTTGCATAGTTGGTGTGATTTTCCGTATTTTATGTTGTTATTTTATTTTATTTTTTTCTATATTAAAGACCAACAATAAACATAACTGTGAGGTTAGCGTAAACAAGGAAGGACCTCCTTGTATTTAGACGGACTGTGGAGTTCACATTCCATCCTGGCTGAGCTGAAGCGGCCATAGCACAGATGTTGGACCAGTGCTTAGCTTCAACCCAAGTTGCTATGTTACATGGACCACTTATAATTAGATTGATAGCCTTATCAGAATAAGAATACTTGATGTAAACACCTACATCGATAGACACTGGTCGAATTTGGCCCAGTCAGTTAAAAATGTCTTTCCAATTGACAGGAGTGCTTCATGCTATTTGTTTTTAGGGTTAATACCAGTTTGAACACTTGGTCTGATAGTTTCTTCCTAGTTTGGGCATCATTCTTCTGGTGGCAGAGGCTGCTATGTAAAGTGTCCGTCAGTATAAACTTTTATACCTTTATTGAAGCAGTGGGAGAAATTTGGGATTAAGTGTCGTGCCCAAGGACACATAGACATGTGGCTGCAGGAACTGCAATGAACCCCCAAACTTCAAACTGAGAGATGGCCAACTCTATCCCTGAACCACAGCTGCCCCGAAGCATGTCTGCTCCTCTCTTTAACTGCTAATGTCTGAAGACCCTTCAGCACTCTCCTTCTGTTTGTTGATTGCAGGAAAAGAATATACCACTGAGCTCTGCAGCTTAATTTGGAGAACAATAGGAAATAAGGATATTGTTTGCAGTACATGATTTAGGTCGATATTGAAAAAAAAAGAGATAAAAAGTAATAGTCAGAGATGTGAGAGATGGGGAGAATAAAAGGGGGCGGGGGTGGAAGTGAAATATATCATTCAGTGACAGCAGTGTTTGTTTACAACAAAGGCAGAAAGGTAGGCATGTTGATGCTGACTTGCATTTCAAAAACCAGACTAGAAATGATAACAGAGATATAATCAATCTGAGTTGCATTCTTGAACTGGATCTCACTGGAGAAAAACTTTGACACCAGGTCATTTACAGAAACACATACTTGACGTACCAAAACAAGAGCACACCATTGTGCGCTCCCACTTTCCACTTTTTTACTAACTTATACACAAAAATTAATTTGAACTTCCTCAGCTGTTGGAGAGGATAAATGTGCTGCATCGCCTTCTTCACCTGACTGTCAATTTGTGTCGTCTATGTCAGATCCTTGAATATTGAAAAAATAGATAGCAGACTGCTACAGTGTGAAACTGCAAATTGGCTTCCTTTTTATGATGACAGCAGGAGAAGGCTTGGTGTAAACCCTGAAAATAATTATAGTCCAATGATTCAGCAATTTCTCTGTCAAATGAAATCACAGGCAAAAGGTAGAGTATGTGTGTCATCAAGGATGCTGTGAAGACAGTTTTTCATCAGAATGAGAGTGAAAAAAGTCATAGTAAATATACGTTACTTATATACGTAAAAAACTTTTGACTGTCAAAGACACTTTTTGTCTGTTAAAATGTAACTTGAATGCAAACTGTTTACAAACTTAAAGAAAAGGCAACTCAATCTATTTGGTTTCAGGTTGATGTGGTCAAATCTGTATCTTCTTATAAAAACCTAGGGGACTGAGTTGATGAATCCATAAAGCTTCATATTTAGCAACTTACACACATACACATAATCCTGTCCCTTTGCACACAGCTGCCTCACCCCTCTCTATGTTTGCCTGCTACTGCTACCAGAGGCTTATGTTTATGAATAGAACTTCAGCATCAGCTAATGATAATATCATGACCAGCTGCAACTATCACCTGTTGTTGCTGTATTTCATTCAGTTTGGATTTATGTGTTGATTCACTTAATTGCAAGGGTCAAGTGCAGGAAATGTTTATAGTTTCAGAGCTGTCAGATACATACATATGGCTGACATCCAACATCATTCCTCTAGTGGACATTAAAAGTTTAACAATCAATCAGTTCAACAAGTCACTTCGACAGTTTGTGCATTTAAAATCAAGAAAAGAAAGCGTCTCTTGAGAGTAGAAATTCTGCTCCAGTGCTAGAAAGTGACTTTTGAATAAACATATTTCAGCCCTTAGTTAAGTACCACTGAGAATTTTTGAGTGAGTGATGCACAATCATAAATATCTACAACTTATATTTTATGCCTTTCTTCTTTTAGGTGACAGTGAAATTAGCACTCCTTTAAAATGATAATGCCAGTTCACACAATTATGCCAACCAGTAAGTGCAGTTACAGAGTAGAGTGACTGCAAAAAATGTCATCAATAAGACACTTTAAAGGTGATGAACATTTTCAGAGCTTGGTAAGAAGACAGAAATATTTAGGCTTTGCCATGCCCAGGTTCATCACATTTTGCAGAAAGATTTGTTCGCTATGCACTTGTCACAGCTCCCACTTTTGTTTCACTCCAGTGCACATGGTGGGGCTTCCTCAGTGGATGATCTAGTGTAACACTTAAACATTGGCTGACTGGTTTTATGACCACATCAATCATTGTTGCTTGTTTGCTTCATAAGCCCCCTCAGCCACTTGCAGAAGGAAAAAGCTCAGTGAAGCTTTTCACGAATTAAGACTCAAGCATGGCAACAGGCGAGTAGATCTTCAACTGCAGAGAATTTCCCCAAAGTCACCTTGCTATCAAGTGTTCCTCGCAGCCTGACGTCAATTTTCTAAAATTCCCCATTTTAAATGCTCAGGATATAAGCTATTATTGTACATGCAGGGACTTTGCTGGACATTTTAATATAATACAGGACAAAGGTTCACAGGTGGATGCAAACAGGGGCAAGTCAGTGATTTTTAAGTGTATGTATATTAAACTGAAGGGTTAAGGATGACATCTGCAAAGAATGAAACTACGTAAAGTAGGCTACTTCTGTCACATTGTCTTAGTTGTAAACTGCTGCTTCTGAAATGACATGACGCCAGATGCTGTGTGGTATGCTGTAGCTTGAATAAATTGCCTAAATATCAAAACGTCTAGTTAATGATATTATTTGACAAATTGATGGATTGGTTTATTGATGTGTTGGTTGAAATCAGAAGACTTAAGTTGGATTAATAGATAATTAAAGGGATGAAAGAAAAAACTAAACAAGTACACTTATTTGCGCAGAGGGAGATTGCATTGTGTAACAAATGTACAAGCTGTGGTTTTTGCTTTCACTACCATTGTCTCTCCCTGTTCTCATTTGTATCCTCCTCCCTTGCCCTTTCACCTTGGAAAATAACCAGAGACACCAAACCCCTTGCCTGTGACAACTGAGTCCCTGTGTTTGTTTTCCCCACATTGTGTTAGGTGTCAAGTGAATTCCCCCCTACCTGCCAACAACACAATTTCACCATAACCAGAGAGCACACAGAAGCACTCCTTGTGCCCTGTATGGAGCCAACCCCCAACTGTGTGATTGGCACCTCATTTATATAGCCTAATGGAAGAAGGAGAACCACACAGATGCAAAAAGTGAGTGACAGGACTGCTACACAGTTAAAGACAGGCCCCTGGCCTTGACTTTGTTGCACACCAGATGCCTGCTCGAACGAGGAGAATTAAAAAGAAATGGAAGCTACAGCCCTGTAGTGGTGGAGTTGCCTTCATGTGAGTTTTCATGTTTTTTCCATTTTTTACCAAACTTATTAAAAGTGGGTCAAAGATTATTCTCAAGAAAAAATACATCGTAAAGAATGTGGGATAAAGTTGCCCTTGGGGATCACTCCAATTAATACAAAGTTGAATACTGAGATAATGTAATACGGTTGTTATACAATATTTAAAAACATCAATTAAAAATGAAACAAATGGGTCATTTGCTGTGAGGAACTGACATACAGGCAAATTGTCAGTTTCCTTTGGCTATACACAGATAAATAATGACTTCTAGCTCATTATCAAATATCCTGCCCATCACTTTAAAGGAGCAATATGTAACTATGACACCTAGTGTTTAAAATCTGTACTGCAGTCAAACTTCAAAGCATTGAAGAGCTCTGTCTCCCCCCGCCCCCTCCTCTGCACACAGGTTGCCAATAGGACAGGGACACTTCCGCGTTTAACCAGCTCTGCATTGGACTTGAAACCTTTCTGTGTTCTTTTCTTTCTTCATTTTTCAAATGCTTCTCCGATATTTATCCTAGTTTCGCCACATTTCTGCACATAGAGCCTTTGAGGTCGGGTAGAATCAGTTATATCTGAACCAGTTCTCTTGCCCGCTTCCATTGCTGTTACACCTGTTGGTTTGCCTTTTGCCTAGCAAACCATGGTCCGTTGAAAACGGTCGTGTTGGGTGCCTTAAAACCGCATTCTCCAGTCAAAACAAAACAAAAAACATTCTGCACCAGATTAAAGTTAAAAGGAGGACATAATGGCTGCTGCATTGTTGTGAGAGAACCCAGCACTTCAACAGCATGTTTCCTTAATGTCTTATGATATAGTAAGGTAATTTAATGATTTCATGCAGTAGATATTTTACATATTGGTCCTTTAATGTTTGCCCTGGGGACCATGTCGTCTTCTGCCACGGGAACCAGAAAAAAAGGAAAGTCGAGTCCAAATCCAGGAAGATTTGTTGGACTCAAAGTCATAAAAATCTACTGGGTCCATTTTGCTCAGTTCATTCTGTCAAGTAATGGAAAACAAAGAGTGGGACCCAATTGCAGATAGGGTTTATACCCTTGTGATGTTTGTGCAACACTATGTGTGCGTTAATGTTTGACTATGTGTTTTTGAGGAGCTCCCACCCTGTGCCCTGATGAATTCATAGACTGAGACACCAATGTTACGCCATCGCAGAATCAATATGAATGTACAATGACTTGATGACAGCTGAGTTTAGTTACGGCACTTTTACAAAAAAATCAGTCAGAAAAGGGCTTTGTACAGAAAATAGTATCAAATCAGTCATCTCTGGACTTCACAACCACAAAAAGAGCTACCCCTATCTATCTCAGCTCATCATCTATATGTAGATGATATTGCACTAAGCATGAGAGTGCATCTTCTGCATTAGCAGGACAGCTTTCCTCATCAATCAGATGCACAAAAAGAGAAAATTTCACCGCACAGCATAACTTAATTTGCATCATGTGAGTCTCTGTTTGCCTTCATGCTACTCCCTAATTGCTACTTAAACTACACTTTCCAAATTCTGTTCAACCTCCTTCATTAACAATCCTTTATCCTCTGAGCAGGATTGCCTAATAGTAGTAACAGGAATGGAGAGGAAAGTGGGTGGGCTAAGCAATCTTTGTAATTGGCTAGTCTAGTTTTGGTGTGGATAATGGATGCTGGCTCTGCCTTATAGGCAGGACATAAGCAGAAAACGAAAACCTACTTTATAAAATATATTTAAATTGCCCTCAAGGAGTCTGTTGATCGTGAAAATTACTCAGGCCTTGGCCTAACACTTCTCTACTTCTATTTAATAGCTTGTTAAAAAGTAAAACTGAAAACTGGAAAGTTTTATCCACATTTCCATGTAATTTTAGTCTTAGGAAATTAAAAAAAGAAAAAATCAGGAGCTCTTCCGAAGCCAAGTGTTATACACAGTGCTCCAATAGCAATTTTAAAAATTCGACAGGCCTTTGGAAAAAGGGAATGTTTGCTGGACACAGGACTTAAAATTGTCATATCCTTTGTAACCATGCACAGCTCATTGGGTTTTCTTACTCAAACACATTTAAAAGTATGTCCTGTTTTTCCATTTTAACCAATATGGCCTTTGTAACCATGCTAATAATTTATTTCTGTCCAATAGCACATCAACATCACACAGCATCTTAAAGAGTGGCCCAAAGGAATCTATGTTTCTTTAATAAAGTATTGAAATTAAAGTTAATGTATGGAGTGGTTTTATGGCTAGCTTGAAAATACTGTTTACGGCATGCTAACTACTAAAACACTGGCAAGCGAGCAATGCCAAAGACGCTTTTGCAGAACCTGGGTGTTCTTCTTTATATGGTTCAGTAGAAGGGTTAGCAGTCTGTGGTTTGGATTCTTTTATGATCCCAGTGGCTTTGGGAGCGTATGTGGGCGATACCTTCAATGGGGGGGAGAGGAGTATCAGTGATCCTTGTGGAGGCCTTCCCCACTCTCTGCATGGTATGACAGTTCTCATGCTGGATGGAAATGTAGCTGGTCATTATGAAGTGGAGCTGCTGGTGAGCTCTCTCGGACAGAGAGGATTTGTGCAGGGACCAGAGCGGGTCATTGGTTAGGTGTACCCCCAGGAACTTGTGGTCTAGATGACCTTCACAGCATCGTCTATGAGTGTGGGTGGGCTGTTTCCTCCTATAGTCCACAATGATCTCCTTCAGTTTTTAGACATTCAGGTCTAGGTTGTTAAGGTGATGCCAGTCCACCAGATGTTTCAACTCCTTGTCTAATTTTTTTTTCAGATAAAGTATGCATACTTTATAATGTGATTTGTATCAGATGTTGCACATCAGTCATGGGACATGAAGAAAGTCCTGTATCCAGTTTGACTGCCAAGTCTTAGGGGATTGTTGTATTGGAACTGAAGTCCATGAACAGCATTTGCACATTAGTATTGTGCTCCTTCAGATGTTCCAGGCTCAGATCTAGATATGGTGTCCTCAGTACAGCGATTGGAATGGTAAGCAAACTGGAGCAGGTCGAGTGATGGGGGTAGCACTGACACTATGTGGTTAAATGTCAAATCATACAATAAGAGAGAGGGTTGGATTTCATGAATAATGTTTCCAGAAACACTGTGCATGACACGTTTACACACATTCATTTGTTTTTCTTACTATCAATGCTGTAAAGCACACTCAAAGTGTTACTGTGTTTTATTTTTCATGGCTCTGACATATTGTACAGATTTAGGCGTTAATGATGATGATACCAGTCATTTTATCTCTCCTCATTTTAACTGTCTATTTTGGCTGAGAGCCTTGCCAGCCTGAGCCATGCTGCTCACTCTGGCAGTGTGAAGGCTCTGATCTGTTAACATGAATGCCAAAATGAAAATGAAGTTCACGAGCCATCATGCGCTGCTCACATGGGCTGTGTGAAGTTCCCCCAAGTAAAGATCAAATATGCATTACAATGACTACCTGCCATGTGTCATTATAGAAAAAGACCAGTCAGCTTTTGCCCCTTCTTTATGGAACTGTGAGCAATAAAAGTAGCAGACTAATTTGTGAAGGAATAAAAAGAAAAGCATCAAGTAAGTACTGTTATTTTACAAACTATGGATTATTGGAACAATCTTGAACGGTACTGAGGAAAATAATATTCAAAACAAGCCCCACAAACCAAAAAACAAAACAAACAGTGGACACAAAAAATACCCACATCTTTTTTAGTTCAACATGTCGGATGTTTTGAAGTTGTACTTGATCAAAATATGCCCTACAACTCCAACATTAAAACAAAATTCAAGGACAGCCTATTTTCGCTTTTGTAATATCTCTAATACAAGCATATTCTGCTGCAAAACAATGCACAACACTAGTTCCTGCATTCATTACCTTCAAGTTGGATTATTGTAATTCTCTTTTATCAGGCTGTTCTAGTGAGTCTACAAAGACTGTTCAGGTAGTCCAAAATACTGAAGCTCGTGTACTGACTAACTAGGAAAAGGGACCACATTACTCCTGTATTGGCTTCTCTGCACCGGCTCCCTATAAAATCTGAAATATAATTGATGACGTAAGTCTTATCACCAAAGACATTGCACATCTATCTTTTCCTGAACTGTTCAATCAATAATTGTGAACTCTTACTTAAGTCTTTCTGATTGAAATGATATTGTGTGTTGTGGTATGTCATTTTGGTTTGTGAAATATTGTCCTATGATGGGTAAAGCATTTTATAAAAAGGCATGTTGTAAAACGTCTTTACATTCAGGCCGCCACAGAAGTTAAATTATTGCTCACATTACAAATAAACACCCTCTGCTCCCATAATCACAAGTTTTATAAAGGACACAAAGTCCATGAATCATCACTAACCTTTTTTGCATGTAAAATGTAATATAATTTACATGAAGCCAATATGATAAAACATCTCAACAAGGAGTAAATAAAAAGAACAGGATCTGTAAAGAGAGGCAACTGCTGGAGGGTAACTGTGATTTAAGCAGCAACAGACAGTGCAAATAAAAGTCGGAGTAATTAAAAGTCAGAGGTTATACTACTTACATCCGCTTCAACTGTGGTGAACTACGGCGGTGGTCTGGACATTTCAGGTGTTATTCCAATTTAATTAGGTGTAAAGGCTGTTGAAAGTGTAAGGAGGATGTTGTTCCTCTAAAGGTTTATCTGGAGTCCCCTTCTACTTTCAGTAAGAAGATGATCACTAGTAGGGCTGTAACAGTTAAACCAAAGTGTGACGGTTGGAGAAGAATACAAATACTGAGGTGAAAACTTCGCAAAGTAACAACACAAGAAGTGTTGTAGAACTTTAAAACATTATTTTAACGATTAACAAGGCTGCTCTTGTTGTGGTAGACACATTAGCTGTATTTGCATTAAGTGTTTTTAGAACAATCAATCTTGATCAATTGAGGACAGTCACTAACAAATTCATCTCAAGTAATGAAGACACTTAACAATGTTTTCCTGATGTTGAAGTGCCTCCGAAAGTCCATGGGAAAAAAAAAGTGCTTGTCCGGTAACTTATCTAATTGCCACAGGGCATCACCTCTGCGTTACATTTCCTTTATTAGTTTCCAAGCCCAAATGTGGCTCATTAGCTGGCCGGCTCTAATTAGACAACATATATCTAAGGACTCTAGGGTGTCTCGCACTGCATGCTGGGAAAAATGAAACGCTATTAACCAATCTAGCTTTCTGTTTTATTTCCTGGACAGTGGAAATAACTGAAACGCTGTCTGAGTCCTTGAAGCAGAAATTAAGTTTGTTTGATGCAAATTATAATCATCATCATAACAGGTGAGTCATTGTAGACATGTTTTTTTTATATTGGTTCTCACAGCACTGTACTAAGGTGACGCACAACTCAGTTCTTAATCATCCACAGAAGCATGATACTTTTTTTAATGCATTTTTTTATGTGCATTTGACACTCTCTGCCATAGTGTCATGGATAAGGCAAACTATAGTCAATCAACAAACTGACAATATTATAAGCTTATCAGCTATAAACTGATCCATTAATGCATGACTGGCAGTTTAGATTACTATATTTGGGAGAGTGGGAGATGACATGCAGCAAAGTGCAGAGGTCAGATTTAAACTCACAGCCGCTGCGACGAGGACTATAGCCACCGTGAGGCGCGCTAAATAACCGCTAGACTATCGACGCTCCCTTTAACATCATTTATGAGTGTCTTTGTCGAGTTAGTTGATAGTTTTCTGAAAATTATTAATTAAAAGTTTAAAAAAAATAGTTTTGGGGATGTGGATCATTCTCAATGAATATGTAAAGTGGATAAAAAGTACAGTTTAAAGTACATTAATTCTTCTGTATTTAGTAAGCATGAGTCCTCAGTCCAACACTGTTTTTAATGACATGGCATAGAGAGTATAAATGATTGTTCATGCACAGTAAATGATGAATGTGTCATCTCTCCATCACCCTCATCTATTTCCATAGAAACACAGGAGCCCTCGTCTGAGTGTCACTGGTCTCTTGGTGGAGCTTGGAGGGTCGAGAAAGCCCATAAGCCCTTTTGCAACCTCCAACCCACTGAAGCTATCGAACGAGTAAGAGGGGCTGTATTGACTTTGATCTTAATTGAGCAGCTTTCAATTTTACATGGACTGACAGCTCTGCACATCATTTTACCCTGAGTCGCTCTGCTGTGAGAAAATGAGATTCCTTCTTCACTTGTGGAGTTATTGTGGTCATACCAGATAGTAGCTCTCTGATTAACTTAAAACAACAAAAACCATATCATCAGTATAACCTATAGCTAGTCTACATCTCTTTCAAACCAGGACTAACACTCAATATATTCAGGAAATGCGACAAAGATAATGTGACTGATAAAATGAATTGTATTTGTTTAACTTCCTTTAGAAAGATGGTGGTGTCTTTTCTGAATGAGGGACAACAATATTCTTGAACTAATGTATTAATGCTTCATCATAACTTAAGCATGGTATTCTTCAATCGTGGAACCCATTGGTTATCGTCTTTTTTAAATTGAAAGTGACAGTCATATCTTTGAATTTCCCTCGGGATCAATAAAGTATCTATCTACCTATCTATCTATCTATCTATCTATCTATCTATCTATCATATCAGTTAATTTATAAGCAAAAAACGTAGGCCCCGTGTCCACCTTGCAGTTTTCCCAGGCAGAAAAGCGCTGGCTGTACGCTCTGGAGTGTTTGCATGAAGCATTTGTGCACTCAGAAGAAAAGTGCTGCACGTCCGTCCCATCTCTATGACAACATTTTACCCCGATCGGACAAGGAGCAAATAGGATGTGGGTACAAGACACTATCCATAGGTGGCAAAAATACAGGGAATATCATACATTTGGAAAAGAGCGCTGCTGACGTCAACTGCGCCTTTCAGAAAAGTTGAAATATCTTCAACTCAAGTGCTCGGAGCGGCTGCACAAAAAAGGCAGCGCGCTCAGAAGAAATGATGCTGGACGCTGCAATCGCTCTCTACTCATTGAAAACCATTTAAGAAGACGCTGGCATTCAGAAAAAAACGCTTTAGGTGGACTCAGGGCCTTAGACTCCACTTAGAACTCAATTAAACATAGGAAACAAATGTCAATAAATGATCTAATCTTCTCAGAAATGACAGTGTAGGCTAGTCAGTGGTTAGCGTTAAAACGATGGATCTGCCTGACTCCTAATGCCTCAACTAATAATATCAGCCTCATGTCTTTTATCATGATTTAAAATGTTAATGTGAAAACAAAAATTGTTCATCTTAATATAAGAATAATCATTTGAATATCTTGCTATGTTCTTACTGCTAATACCTTACACATCCTTTACCAATATTACCTGTAGCTATGAATTAGTTTAATTCATCGTTGCTGTTGTTGTTACTGCTCTGTCTCTATCCATGTATTCATTTCTGCCTCTTCCTCCATCCAAATTTCAAGCCCAACACAGTTTGGGCAGATGGCTGTTAAACATGAGTCTGGTTCTGCTCGAGGTTTCTGCCTGTTTAAAGGCAGTTTTTGTCTTGCCACTGTTACTCTGATAAATGTTGCAAAGTGCTGTGCTCAGGCCTCTACAGTATAGTTCGCTTTTGCCTTTTGTAGGGCATTAACAAACTACAAGCTTTAGAGGCATCATAATAATTGAAGTCTGATGTTTAACCAAAATATTCCTAGTAGGAGCTTTTGATAAAAAAGGAAAATTAAAAGAAATATAGAGAGGACAAAAAAGAAGTACAAGAACACACACATATCAATTCACCACACAATGAACACCCACATACAAGCTCCACTCATGCCATTTACGACACGTGTTACCTCTTAAAAAACAGTCTGTGTCATCCTGCAGCTCTTTTAGGTAAGGATGGAATTAATTAAAAATGCAGGAGAACATCACCCGCCTCTTTTCTAAAAACAGGCCCTCTGACGCTCTCTTCTGGTAAATGTCATAAAGAGAGCATCATCAAAAACTACTCCGCATTACTCATTTGGTGACACAAGCTGATTACAATCACTGTCATCCATTGTGTAGTGAGCCAATAAAGAGCAGGAGTCTCTTAAAAAAACAATGGTAGAATATATCTACTGTTTTATATTTTATATAGGAATGCAGAAAGGGTACGTTGTCATCTGGTGAGCTTAAAGCTCTTGTGTGGATTACTCATTCATTTCCCAAAATAAAAACTGAGCTCTTTCAAAATTGAGCTTTTTGAAAAGAAAGATCAATTGGACTCCTTTGACTCATGATCTTGACTTTTCCCCCCACTAAGTCCCATTGCCTTTTTTGAGGCACTCTGAAAATGTCGAAAAATATTTTTAGAAACTCACGAGTAAATCTGCCCAGTATTCTTAAAACCAACCAGTGCTGAAATTCAATCTTAAAGAAGCAGTGGAAAAAAGTTTGCTGACTTAACTTACCCAACCAGATTGAATTCACCATGGTAAATGGACTGTAAAAGCACTTCAGTAGTCGTTTGACACTCAACTATTGTTTAACTATGGCAAGGTTAACTTCTCCCTTCCAATAACTTCCACTTGCTGTTACTGCTTATGAGTCTTTATAGATAGCTTTATTGTTTCATGTAATAATATGGAAGATTAGGAAGTCTAACATGCTGAAGGGTATAATGCAACATTTTAAACATTAAAGGTGCACTATAGAGTTTTGGTGGTGAAATTTGAAAGTTGGAGAAGTGTACAGATTCTATGCAATATTTTCTGAACTGAATACACAACCTTTACTCAAAGAAAAGATGTTTCCCTGGAACACTGTTTAGAGCTTAAAAATTACCAGGAGGGTTGCAAACCCCCCACCATAACTTCTAGAGTAGCATTTTATCTTCAAACAGTGTTACAGAGACCAAATTTTCCTCTGAGAACAGTTTGTCTACTGAGTTATACCACAGAATCTGTACACTTCTCAAACTTCCAAATGTATCTACCAAACCTACATAGTGCACCTTTAATATAGCAGATATCAAATATATCAAAACTAAAGACATTGGTGAGTATTTTTTATTTTTTTTTAAAGCGTGAACTCCTTCTTGACTTATTGTTCTTAGCTTTGAGTAAAACCAAAGCTAACTTAAGGAACCATCTTCCTGTCCCGTATGAGAACAGAGTCTGAAACATGTTTCAGTCACGTGAACCGCTCCCTTTTCAACCATTAGCCCCGCCACCATGTGGGGGACGACTGACGGCCCAGTCCACTCATATGGGTGGTGGAGTTTTGTCACAAGAGTACATCCAATAGATTTTCCAGAAAGAGGGCAAGACTTATTTTGGTATACTCATAAAATAAGACTGTGTGCTGCGCTCGGTCTGACTAATGTGTGTGTGTGTGTGTGTGTGTGTGTGTGTGTGTGTGTGTGTGTGTGTGTGTGTGTGTGTGTGTGTGTGTGTGTGTAGGGGGGTTTAAGGGACATATAGCTTTATCTATGTTGAAAGTCCTTTATTATAACTTTAAGCATGTTGTTGCTGCATTTAAACGGTAAAATTCAGATCAAGTCTCAGCTAAAAAAATTCTGTTAACACACATCTGAGGCAAAGTAATTAAGTAAAGTTCATAGAACACCTTTCAATTGCTAAAGTAACAAAATGCCTCACAATAAAAGATTAGAAAAAACATAAAAAAGCACAGCCTTGGCATTTGCTTTAACATTGTGATTTGATCCAAATTATTTTTCCTTTGAAATGTATTTATATTTTGATTATGTTGAGTGAAGGCTTTGCTCAGTTTACTGGCTAGTTGCAGGGGTTAAAAGCAACAACAACAGAAAAGACTGAAAAATGTATTTTTCAAACCAAGACCTATCTCATCTTAAAATTTGTTTAACATGTCACAAATGAGGATGCGCTCTTTTATTTCAATGCTGTACATCTGATACTTTATTCTCTGCCTTTCACCAGCACATATACCAGTGTCCTGCAGACTGTCGTACAAACCTACACTTAAGTACTGTAATGTATGCACTCACTGTTGTATTATTCCAAGTGCATTTAAAAATGATGACTGCTCACCTCAGTGACATTACTACATAGTGACAAGGAATCTTTCAACTGCACATAATGAATTGATCTAAATGAAGTGAATCGTGATTTCAGCCTCTCAGAGTAGGCTGGTAATAATTCCCTGTGTGTTTGTCGCTGTGAATGCACCCTTTTGCTTTTAGCTCTGTCACTTTTCCAAATGTTGACATAAAAGAAGAATGAAATGTAAACTTTATTCTTCTAAGTGACTCAAACAAAGGAGTATAAAATGAAAAGTGAGACATTGTTTGAGTACGCTATCTGTAGCCTAAAATACTGTGTTGACAGCTGCTCTGTTGATTTGTCACTTCACCAAACAATGCTTGTGTGGTTTGCCCACCCACCCTAAAGTACACTTTACCCTCTCTGTAGTGAGGTAAACAGTTAAACCACTGGAGGTCAGCAAAGGCAAAGATTTTCAGAGGCTGTTTAAGTACTCTTAAAGACTAGTCAGGTGAAGGCATGAAAACTTATTTTTGTGAGCACTATAACATTTTGAGCAGCCACTGAGATGTAGTGGGAAATACAATGTGTGACATAATTGGAATAGCGGTTGCCTTCCATGTCCTCCTTCCTGAATTGAATGAGTGCAAATTTGTTTAACAACAAAGCCAGCGTTGGCCTGTGAGATCGGTTTTGTTAAATATTTCATCAACCCTGTCTGAAGACAGTGAGGGCACTACAGTTCATTGAGCTGGATCAATGAGTGGTGTGGCAATCCCAGAGGGCCTCCAATTCGGTCATGCCACATTGTTTACAGTGCTCTTCTAGGTGTCAATATCTAAAGAGCAGCGGTCTGAAATTGTCTACATAAAAAAATAAAATGGAGCTAGGCTGTAACAGTTTTTGAATCTAATCCTGATGGATTTTTTTTTTTCCTTTCCTTGCGTATGTAAGCCTCACAGACCATAAAATCAGAGACTCCATTGCTAGGCAACTAGTCTCTGCACGGAGATGGGGAGGGTGTTCTGTGTTTACTGTCAGAGATCTGCTGCTAGTGGGAGTGCAGTCTCTCCAAAAGAGAATAGATTAAAAATAGATAAAACAGATACCAGTCATTTGCACGGACTTAAAACAATGCGATGTAATTGCTGTTTCCCAGAGGAACATGTATGACTTGCTCATATTAGTGGCCCGTCCTAACTCATTTCTGTTCATCGCCCACTCCAAACGCAGCACATAAAAGTCTCATGGCAAAAAAAAAAAAAAAAAGATGCTCTCTGGATTACTGTGCTGATAATTTACTGGGCAGGGGGAGTCGGAGCTCTCGAGAGAATGGGAATGATGAGGTAATCATTCATCCTGATCTGAATTAATAAGGCCTCATTAGGCAGTCAGAGACACACTGCAGCGCTGAAAGGAATCACAGTGTGGATTCAACCCATCATATCCTTCAGTTGAATTTGTTCTCTGCAGACCACCAGCGCACCCTGTGTTCTTTATTGAACTCTCTGTCTCATTCCTTCTTATAGCACAGCCTCATTGTAGATGCATTGGAGTTGTACAATGTCTGGATTAATGGTACAACTTGTGTTACAGGCTCATGGTTTGTCACATCAAAACATTTTTTACAAGATGTTCTTTTAAAGGATATGACAATGTCAGATCATTGGACATTATATCACATGTTGGTCAACACATTTATTGCTATTCCCTTCAATATCAGAGAATATTTCTCGATGTTAAACTGCTCCACCTTAGTGTGTCACTTTTTATTTAGTCAAACATTGGAAGTGATGTGTTCTTGGTCAGCGTGAGAAAGCCTAAAGCCCTCCAGTGCCCCGAAGGCAACTGTCGGCAGACTTTCTGGGATTGCTACCCTGAAATGTGCACATAAATGTGAAGACAGCCCCTTAGAAAATATCTCAAAGGGGATTCATTGAATGGCCCAAGACTGTTGCCGCAAAACAGTTCCATTACACAGAATAACTTAGATGCATCAGGGCCTCAGCTTGTGCCCTCCTGCCAGTCTGTTTTGCAATTCAGTTGATTATAGTGGCAAATCTCTAGGGAGTGACAGGTTGAATTGTTTCATGGAGTGGAAGCCTGCGGTTTTGGTTTTATTCCCAGGGAGCACTTGCCCGAGCAGACTGAAGGGCACTTTGGTTCAGAAAGCTCCCCACCTTACCTCAATCTAAGCAAATGTGACAGGTACCCAAGGAAAAAAAACAGAAATCCAACAAAGACACAACTGCGAAATTACTGACATGAAAACCTCTGCTATCCTTGCTGTTATCATTGTATTCAAATAGATTTCAGTCACATGACCAGCACGGAGGCCTGGAGGTAATAGCGTCTATCATTGAACACATTGTGTAGCTGCAGCACAGACTTCTTAATTCTTTCATCTCTTTACAAAAACACAAATTTACATCACCTGGCAACCACAGAAAGACAGAGATATTAAGGGCGTTTTCACAATAGGCATGATTGTTTCATACCGTACCGTATTTTGATAATTTCACTCCATTGTAAAATCGTTTAACATTTAGTCATTTGCTGTTTATCAATGTTATTTGCTAAGGTGTTGCAAGCATCAAGAAACTTTGGGGTAAAGTATGGGTGACTTGAACCCTTTTCACGCATACAGAAATCTCCTTAAAAACTCCGGAGATTTGGCTACCCGGAGGTTCTTTAGTGTGAACGCAAACAGCCAAATTTTTCACACGGACTTTACCCAGAGTTTCTCCAGCCAGACCCCTAATATTTTATCTGCAGAAAGTCCGAGAGAGCTGAGAACACGGCAGCAAGTAGGAGGAGAATTCAACTCGAGCCAATAGAAAGAGAATGACGTTTATATACAGTGACTGTCTAAAGTGTCTGCACGCGACCACTACAATCTCCATGCACGTAATTAAACGGCTGCATTGAGTTTTCTGTTTGTCAGTATGTTGTTCTCCACTCTTCTGTTGATGTTGTCATTCCATTGGATTGCACATAGCATTGATATAAAGGCAAATGTTCTCATTATAATGTCGTGTAGCGGACTCTGTTGCTTCATCCGCTACTTCCGCGTTGTTTATTTATGTCATGTCTTACCTCAGGAGACCCCCCCGACCCCCCCGACCCCCCTCCCCTCTGACAGAGATAGTCCCCCGCTGTGAGGAGCATATGTGAACGGCTAGGTCGGGAGAATCTCCAGAGCAGTCCTCCTGTAATTATCTTGAAATTATCCATAGTGCTTATGTGAAAACGGCTTTGGTCATTAACCCACTACTGCTGTTTAGACAAATTCAGCTTCAACTCAGATTAAAGTGAGAATTTAGGGCCAGATACTTGGAGACATAATTTTAATGAGCACATTGTGTTAACCTCTAACTTTTCCAATTCCTCCATTTGTCTTGGCACTGGATTTATTTTTTGTCTGCTGATAACATATTCTCAGTTATCGTTTTACCGCCACATCAGAAGCTGCTTCTACAACATAAAACACTAAAGTGCCCGTATGTTTAAGTCTTTACTGGGGCAGATCTACTGCTGTGAAAAGAAGACTGAATTCCCAGAGGAGAGGTTATTTAGAGGACATAACCACACTGTCTGTCAGAGGTTTCATTGCTGAACACAGACAGAGTGGATGAAAGACAGAGACACTGAAAGGCCAGAAGTGGATATATTGAAGATCCAATGACATTGAAAGATGTCAAAATAGAGACTAAAGTGTCAGTGGTCAGAAGGAAGGAAAGACAGCTAGATCGGACACTTCTTTTTATTCAAAATATTTAAAAAAAGGCAAGCTCTGCAAAATTTTAAATAATAGAATGACAAAAAAAAAATAAAGACTCTGTGTTCACACTGAGGGGAAGGCACTTCCTTCGGCTTGTTGATGTTTAGCTCACAGGCTCGTACATGGCCATGTTTTATTTTATAAACCCCTCCCTCTTTTACCATTAGCCCTGCCACCACATGGGGGAAAAGAGATGGCCCCACCCACAAAAACTCAAGGACAACAAACAGACTTGCCAAATCGAAGAAAAAATGTACAGATAACCAAATACACTTTGTGGTTGATCGCTGATTTTTTTTCTATCAAGATGTTTATAAGCACTTGTCTACTGCTCTCTCGGCCTCACTGACACTGGCCAGTGAAACAGGACGAGAGGGTTTGGGGGAAATGTGGACAAATGAGGGGAGGTTGGAGCTGAGGGATGAGGCAGGTGTGTCTCAGGAGAAGTCAGAAAATCTACTCAAATATTTGCATAGTAAGCCTTAAATATTTTTCTCAGTCGCTTTGGTACATTTCTCAGATCAGAATTGAAATTCTCAAAACATCATTGTGTCACTTGTGCACATCAAAAAAACAGTTTCTCATTTCTTTGAACAAGTTGCAAATGCTTTGGTACATCCATGCAAATGATTATGTACAATTCTCTGCTGTTTCCTACATTATAAATGGCTTATGTCATGTTGATAAAAATGTATTATAATGGGTCTCTGTTGAATAGTCTCACCCCCCACAACATTTAGGCATTAGTTCATCGCATAAGTCTTTACATGCAAAATGGTTGAACAAGTTGTCATAATATGTCAAGCATATTTCTATACATTTCCATTAGACTTTTTTTCTAAATCTGTCCTGAATAGGTAAATTGCTCCCAGGTGAATCTTGACTTTCTCTAATGAAGGGAAATGTGTGAAGCATTAGATCAACCAGTTTTCTGAAATAGCTCAAAGATGCATCTCATGAACCATCAACTGGCAAGTATATATTTAGCCGGAGCACAACACAATGTTACAATGTCTGACAATGGAAGGACAAGGAATTGGATGGGGTCAACAGCCAGAGAGAAAAAGAAGGAGAAGAAGCGAAAGAGGAGTGAGGCTGCGTGGCAGAGGAGCTGGGAAGCAAAACAGAGGAAGAGGCAGAAGAGGCCGAGGACATATGCGCGTTCCTGATGAGATAAGAGCCACACTTGTAGACCATGTTCTCAATCATGGGCTTACAATGGCTGAGGCTGGTCGAAGGGTGCAGCCAAATGACCCTTCTGGCTGCCATCGATGCAGCGTGTGATGACATCACAGCAGATGCCTGCAGAAGCTGGATAAGACACTCTAAAAGATTCTTTCCACGCTGCATCGCAAGAGAAGATATTTTTTTCTTTGTGCTATGCAGTGCTGTCTTTTCCTTTCTGCATCGCAATGACATGGTCTGTCAACAAATTACAGTACAAACAGTAAAAGCGTAAATGTGAATCTTGTCCAGTCTCTTGCAATCAATCTCCCACATACACTAAGGTGTAACTTACAATTTACAATAATTATCATCAGAACTTTAGCCATAGTTTATCAAAAGTCAAAGTCAACTTTATTGTCAATTTCAAAATATGCCAGACATACAGCAGAATCGAAATTGCGTTTGTCTCCGTCCCACGGTGCAATACAACTAAAATAAGGTAAAATAAGATAAGGTAAAATAGATGAAATAAAATGAGGTAAAATAAGATAAATAATATTTACAGTAATAAATTCTAAATTGTGCAAAAGGTACAAAATGGTAAATAAAAGAAAATAAAATTTAAAGAAAAAGTAATATGTGCAATGTGCAGCAAACTGAGTGTACTTTTGAATAGTTAGCTTCAGAGTTTTTAGTCCAGAGTTCTGTAAACTTGTGCAATGTGCAGTAAACTGATTGTACTTTTGAATAGTTAGCTTCAGAGTTATTAGTCCAGAGTTCTGTAAACTTGTGCAATGTGCAGTAAACTGAGTGTACTTTTGAATAGTTAGCTTCAGAGTTATTAGTCCAGAGTTCTTGGTGGCAAACGGGCGGGGGTTTCAACATCCAGTGTGCGTGGGGGCAGAGGGGAGGGAAGGAAGAGAGGGGAGAGAGTTAAGCTTCCTGACAGCTTGGTGGAAGAAGCCATTTCCCAGTCTGGTGGAGGATGATTCGAGAAATGTACCAAATCGACTGAGAAAAACTGTAATAGTTCTTCAGCCTTTTAAACAACATCTTTGTTGGAATATCAAGTGACTGATTTAATATCGTAAGCCAGCTACCATGGCGTGCAGAAATATTGGAGTTCTAGATTACATGTTAATAAAGCAGCATGTGTTAAATTGAAATCTGACATAGGTTTGACATGCATCACTGTGTCTGCCTGGGAGTTGTATAAAAATAAATTTGATTAAAATCACAAGAACGAAAGACACGAATACAAAGCAGCATCTTATCAAGTAAAAACTTTCCATACTGGTTATAATCAGTGATGGGAATAACGGCGTTATAAATAACGACGTTACTAACGGTGTTACTTTTTTCAGTAACGAGTAATCTAATTGATTACTATTCCCATCATTATAATGCCGTTACCGTTACTGCCAAAAAATGCGGTGCGCTACTATGACTGAAGCTGTTTTTCATCAGACCAACTAGATCTCTAAGCCGAGCGGCAAAGATATTTCTTACTGTTCTTCCTCTTTGGTGAGTGCGGACACGAGACAACCGCATAAATGATGATGATTGGCTGAGGTAGAGTAAAAATTTCATGGTGAGCCAATCAGAGGTAGAGTTGGGCGGGTGTTGTTTACACAAATTCAAAAGCATGCATAGTCAGACACACAACGACACAAATGAGTCAACGAGAAACAGGAATGGCGAGCCCAAATAATCCAACAGTAGCCTTCTTTAAGTGGAAGTATAGCCATTACTTTTCCTTCCAAGAAATTAAAGGAACGAGTGTAATCGTGAAATGCACATTCCCTGGAGTCAAAAGCCTCTCCACGTCGGTGTTGAGCAATTCAAACTTATTGAAACATCTTTCAACGCTACATGCTTCCATGAAATTAGTGGCCAAGAAGAGGCAGGGGTTGGCCTGCCATGTAGAAAGACGTTCGCGAACTATATAGACACCCAACATGCTCAAATGAATGTCGAGCTCAAACAGACATTTGAGAAATTAGAATATTTGTCTACCACAGCAGACAAAACATCTATTATGTCATTTTTACGGATCCACTATATAAACATAGGAATTATAATATCTACAATAATACATGACATTTGATTGGAGGCTAGTCTCACTTTGTCCCACAGCAACATTAAAATAGTTTAGATTTGTGTACACTGTTTCTGTTAATTATTGATTGTATTAAGTGTCCATTTCATTATAATATTCAGATTTATCATAAATAAATGAACATGCACATGTATTTTAAGTTCTGTTAAAGAGGGGTGGAGGTGGGGTCCAAATTCTTTGAAACATTTGAGCATTTAAAAATTTACTTGAAAGTAATGCAATAGTTACTTTCCAAAGTAACTAGTTACTTTTATAATTTGTTACTCAGTAACTACTTTAATTATTTGTTGGGAGAAGTAACTAGTAACTGTAACTAATTACTTTTTTAAAATAACTTGCCCAACGCTGGTTATAATGGATATTTCTTTAGAGGCGTCCACACAAGAAGCATCCACACTGCTCGTTAATCACAGTTAGGTATGCATGATGGTCCAGCAGTCATGGCACACAGCATGAGCGCTGAAAGGTTGCAGAGAGACAAACCATGTGTGCTTGCATTGATATAGAACCATTAGTCAGACCTCTCCTGAGAGATCTCACTTGAATATAAAGCCTCCTATGTGACAAGTGACCTCAACGGCATGAACCCTCTTTTCAAAGTGTCTCTACCGATACACAACGCCCACAGCATGTCAGCAGAATATGGGGACGTGGCAGGCCCTACCGGTTGGTGCAGCTTCCACTAATGGTTTTACATATCTCACTTAGTGAAACAGTCACTTTGATTTACCTGAGCGTAGCAGGCAGCGAGAGGACATTGAGATTCCAGTGGATGGGTGCCGTGTAAAACACCAATAAATAATCCAGAGGGTGTGTTTAACAGAGAAATGGCTTTTTGCTTGAGTGCCGTCCCTCCTGTGTAATCTGTGTGGGCCTGAGGGGGCTGTCGTTATGCCATTCTGCTCTGTACACTGTTAATTCTCACCAACAGCAGATCTAATGCTTACCTACCATATGAGTTTATTCCACTTTATTCCACTCTCTGCTCTGAAGACTTAGAGGCATAGCAGCTGTATTTCAATTTTGGTAGGGCCAAAGTACAATTGGCTGCATGGGTCTTTAACCTACAAAAATAAATCGTGTTACCCCTGCTTTGACCGTTCTCCACTGGTAGTTTCATGTAAATAAAAATGCTGGATGTTATACTTTCGAAGAAAACTAGTATGTTTGGTTGATAATGACACTATTATTTTTTTTAAGCTCTTTCATTGCTGAGAAGTCTTTTATTTAACAGCACCAGTTTTTATTTTTTTACAAACAGCACAAAATGACAAAGTATTTAGCACAAACTGTGCAAAAAATAAAAGTATTCATATTCAACTTGACCAAATATGGTACTTTTGTTGTACCATATTTGGTCAAGTATTGATAAAAGATACATCACCAGGACACACAAAGGGATCCTCCATTATGAAAACCCAATTAATGTCTCACAGCCCAGCCCAACAACTGGAGACTTCATTTGCAATAAAACAGCTATTTCTGTTTTTACAATTTTTTTATATGTATATTTGTATTATTACTCCAGGTAATATCAATAAGACTGAAGTTGGGTGGCTTTTCCCCAGTTTCCCCATAAGCTTTATTGGGTTTTGCGCCAAAACTGATTTTGGATCAGAAAACTATTTATCTCCATTTAAAGTGTTAATACCAATACTGTTTTTGCAAATGCTACATTTGGCAAGGGATAACAGTATGAGCTGGTGTGTTCAAAAAAAGTTGATCTATTTCCAAATAATTGATTGAATTAAAAAAAAAGTGCATTCAGTTTCAGTTGCTGGCATGCATGCCTGTAAATGTGTATGCTGAATGAAAGAGAAGAAGAAACCAGTCAAACAGCATACGTTTACATGCACAGTTAAGTCGAGCTACAATTGTAGCCTGTTTAGGCCATTTGATTGTACTTCTTTTCTTGTCCCAGTATACAAACACAGAAGGAAAATCAGCATATCAACGAAGGTTTGTCATTTTTTGTGATTTTGGGATTGATCCTAGATGTTATGTAGGGTAAGGTCAAAAAAGGATTTACGCTTCTGTGCACTCTGGTGGTCAAACCCTGTAATGATGTCACCATCTTCAAATTACCTTGAATTTATAATGACCTTCTTAACTGCAATTCCTTGCCTTTAATCAACTGTTGTACAGTGATTGTAGATGTGCCGTAGCAGATCCATCTATAGTGATGTGACATCAGCTCACTGAAGATGTTATGCAGATTGTCACACCTCTAATGATGCACATTCACTAATTATGAATGAAGAATAGTAAATACAATAAAAATGCTTCCTTTACTACTGTTGATGAATACATTTACTTATACTTAACTTTTAATTTTGTATAGATAATTTCTCTGACAGTCTTTAGGTTTCCCTGTATCCACCGATTAAATGTGCACAGTGTGTTCACCTTTCATACTTCTGCTTCCCTTTGTACTGCCAATGACTAAAGAGTGTAGGTTCAGTGTGCATTTAGTTATTTTAAGCACAGGCTTGGATCAAAAAAAAATTGAAACACGTGAAGACAGGATGCCAGAATGTTATCTATTTTCTCATTGTATCTGAAATTGGCTATGTGGCTCACTTTCACTGGACAGCTGATACACAACAGCTAAAACTTGAACTCCTTCCTTGTAAATTGTATGCAACTAAATGGTTTTCAATTTCCCTCCTCAACGTACACAAATTCATGGTGACCAAATATATGGTTTTCTGTTTATTCAAGAGTGACACAAATATTCTGTGGACCCTGTGTCCATAAATTATATCCATTTCGACACTTAGTTTGAAGTCTTAAGGAGTTTGAATGCTTTCTGTTGGAAAACTGTCACCTCATTTGCTATCTGACATACAGTACGTTATAGTCGATACTGAACTTCGTCTGTGCCTTGGCAGCTTGATTTGTGAGAGTTCAATAATTGCTAGAAACACAAACAGACCCTCCGGAGGGAGAGTAAAAAAACATGAGGGAAAGTGTGCAATAAATCTAGAAACACTTTCAAAGACAACTTGCTGCCTGGCCACCAACCTGACAAGTCTCTCTTCTCCCTCGATAGAGTATGAACTGCACAGCGTTATGCTTTTTCTGTATCATGCTGTAAGCAAACACACAAAACTCCTAAAAAGTTGAAGGATTTTTTTGTGGTGAGCTGCATGTTTGTGCGCAAACATCTGAATCTTTCAACCCAACTGTACCAAGACCTTTGCTTGCCAGCAACCTGATGTGCATGTAAAGTCGGGCGAGCTGATGTGTAAACACAGCAGGGGTATGACCGTTGCAAAAAACTAACATTAAAGAGTCGACTCGGCTTCGCCTACCATCTAGGACTCTCGGTTATCTTGGAAACATTACAAACCACGTCCCCCCCCGCCCCCATTTGACAGGAATATAGATGTGAAGTAGTGAGGTACAACTTTGGAAACTTTCAGGGGCAGACTCTCCTGAAATCTTTTAGAAGTTAATGAAAAGATGAATAAAGAATCACGTTTTTTTTTAGGCGTTGACATGCTTGTCAAAGGCAGCTGTTTCTCACAAAAGACAAGGTTGTAGGCATGGAAATAGACAATGCTTTAAATATGGATGTTGCTGCAAAATGGCCTAGCTTTCTAAAATGTGGAATTAACAATGGTTTCAAACAGATCTAACAGTTGTGAGGTGATTGCCCATTATTATTGCTATATTTCCACATATGTAATAGCATAGTGTGTTGTTTGCTGTGGCCACCTAAACCAAAACTGTTGAAATGACAGTTGGCTGTTGTTTATTCCTGATTGCAAAACTGGCAGAGGATAGACGTCTTAAAGCCAGGCAGAGGTTACTTAAGTTTCCTTTTTTGCACTGCTTAAAGCTGAGCAGATTGTCACCCTTTTCAAGTTTGCACACTTATCTTTTTGAGAATTAAGTAGATTGGAAATATCTTAAATCAGGAGGGAAAACAAGCATGTGATGATGCCTTGCATCAAGGCTAAACATGCAAATGGAGATGACATGTTCTTCTCCAGAGCAGCTTTATTAATATGTAAAGCTCATGTAAATTCAGGATCTTTCATTTGTCACTGGAGGGGGTGCAAGAGAACCAACAAAATGTATTTCTGCATCTGCTGGAGCTCTGCTCATTTCCCTCATGAGGGCTTTAGTGAGAGGAAGTCATTCAGACAGGGTTCTTTTGTGTAGCTGGCAGTGATATTATTTATTCCTCTCATTTAATTTCCATCGACCCTCACAATGTGAGAAGGATAAGAACCCATGCATATTGAGCATAAATAGGTGCCAACTTACAACTGAAATATCAATGATCTGCAGTTAGGAAGTTGAAAGTATCCATGATAAATTTTACATTAAAAATCTGTAGAATGTGCTGCAGGTGTTTCTTTCTGTATTCATTCAATGCCTCCAAATGCAATTTAGCATTTAATTAAGCACCTTGAGCGACACCTGTTCACCTATTTAAGAGAACATTTCCTCCCCCAAATTGCTTAAAAAATGCAGTTCTACTGCGATTTTCTCAATTCAAAGCACTTTTTTAAACAGTTGGTACTTTATAATATTCAAACATTTGTAGGCCTGATAATGTTTGAGATTTTGATTTTTAATTAATCTCATACTATTATCACTATTGATCTCGTGATTAACTGCTGGGGTTTGGCTGACTTTGGGGCAGCTGTGGCTCAGTGGTAGAGACGGCTCTCTCAATCGGAAGGTCTGGGGTCCGATCCCCAGCTCCTGCAGTCACATGTCCTATGTGAGCCTGGGCAAGACACAAGTCTCGAAGTTCCTCCGGCTGCTTTGTCGGAGGCGTATGAATGAGTTAATACTGATTGACACTTAACATAGCAGCCTCTGCCATCAGTGTGTGAATTGGTTAGTGTGACCTGCAGTGTAAAAGTGCTTTGAGAGGTCAGAAGACTAGAGAAGCACTATTGACCATCAAGTTGAGTCTAACCATAAAAGTGCCCCACATCTCTAAACCCACTAAAGACTTGCAGTAATAGAATGGGACAACTGCAGGGACCAATTGACCAATAATACTTGGGTTGGATCTCAGTTCAAAGAGTCTGGCTAAAGACTTCTTAAAGGCCTATGAAACATGCAAACCACAAATTGAGCTTTCTGTTGATTATGAAAGAGCAGGGGACTCACTTATAAAGCAGTGCATTGATTCCATTCTGATTGTGTATGTGAGCCCAAACCCCTGTAAATAAAAAAGAAGGAGCACATGTACACCTGCATGCAATGTTCCCATTATAAACCATGATCCACCTTAAACTGCAGGTATGTGCGCACATGGATCAGAATCATATCCTGCCCTCTACAAGCCCATGTTCAGCCATAAATTATCAATGCAAGACATGCTTGGACAAAGAAAAGAAACTTTCTGACCCAGAAATGGAGGTGCTTGTGAAATAAGTTGAGGTTGGAAAACACATATTTTGTGTTTGCTACAAGAAAATCAAAGAAAATACTGTTTTTCTGCTGCATGAACACAGTCCACCTGCAGTAACAAAACATCCACCGTTCATTATTACGCACGAGTGCTCCTGCAGTGTTTATATGTTTACAGTCCACCCCCCACCAGGATACTATTAATCAGAAGTTTTATCGTGGCCCTCTATGTCTGCACTTAGACTGATTATGTGGATATATAATAATTGTTTGATATATTCCAAGATTAAGTTTGATTGATACATTTCCACACTTAACTCATTTACAATACAAATACATGAAGCTGTGCTCTGTAAAAAGAAGGCAAAATTTGTTTAACAGCTACCCAGTGGCGATTCTAGAGTCTGTTGGGGCCTTAGCCAAAAATTAATTGGGGGGCCCTTCAATCATTCACCATTATGTCTGCCAGTTTCCCGATGCAAACTCCTTTTCCTCTTTTTCTCCTCTTGTTTCTTTTTTCTCTCCTATAGACAAATGACTTAAGATAAAACTTTTGGTTTTCACAGCAATAATGCATGCGGCAGGGCAGCAAGAGTAAGTGCTGTCAGATGGGGCCCCCTTAGGAAAGTTTACTACTGTCTTTGCAAGATTTGCACATTTAAGCCACTGCTGTGGTTTAATGTTTGTCAGCCCTCAGGGGCCCCCTACTGGGCCCAAGCAGTTGCCTATTGCAGTTGACAAGCAGTACATCTGCAACTACCACATGCTTCTGTAAGTCCGACAGCATGTAATATTTTTAAAACTAAAAATCAAACTGGAGATCTCGGCACAACATTGGAGGATATACTGTAGTAAGAACTACTGGCACTAAGGTTTTTCCACTGGAAAGGAATCTACATTAATGATTAAGTTAGTATAAAGTCAGGTCACATTGATAACTTTCGTTCACATATTTTCATGTATTATCAATTCTTCATTAATCGTATGTGACTCCCCCTGCAACCACATTTACCTACGGGTGCAAATAAAATAACCTAAACCTGAACCCAAGTTGAGATGCTAAAGGCAATACTTACTTAACAACACCCAAAGATCATGTCTTTAGAGTTTGTTAATTAAATTTGGGTAAAGACTTATTTAACAAAAAATGTCCTGTCTGATTAACAATGAAAAGCCCAATGGCAAAATGAAAAAAGGTGTCAGATGTCAAGCCCTGAGTGATATAATATGCGAATGTGCTCAATTTTTATTTTTTACCATGAATCATTTCATGATTTGAAAGTCTTCAAAGGCAAAATGAAAATGGGCCCCTTGGGTTCCTTTGAAACCATTAGAAGTCACACAAAATCATGGCTGAATGGCTCCACTCCTCCAAAATGTTAAAGTTTCCGTCTTATGAAGAGTTTCGCAGAGTCATTCTCTGATCTTTAGGCCATTATGGCCAGAGTGAGAAATGGATTGTAAAATACAGACTGAGGAAGTATGATAGATGCTTGGGCACAATTCAGATGGGAAACTTTCACCTCTACGTAACAGGCACCTAAGGGAGGAATACTGGTTTTGAACAAAAAAGCAGATAATATAATCTGATGTTAGAGCTGACCAAACTATGAACCAACACATTTAATGGAAAGGCATTTTGGAAACAAAGTCACAATTTCAAATGTTGGATTGAAATCCCAAAGTTTGTTGTTGTTATTGACATTTATCACTGTTTTGCTAACTTAAAAAAATATGGCCAGTTATAAGAACTGACTTCAAAAAGACTTTGGTTGTTTAGGAAATATTTAACTTGGTTAAATAGGACTCAACAGTCGATCCAGAGATGGAACGCACCTTACAGTGTAGATGAAATCAATCTAGTTCTAGTCTAATAATGAGTGCTTCTGCTTGTTGTCAACTAAAAATAAGATCATGTGTGTTTAGACACAGTTTATAGCAGTTGTTTTATCTTAGCATTCTTCACAGCATGTGCCGCAGTGAACATCAGAGCCGTGAAAATGTAAATAGGTGCTATCTACTTTGTGGCAGGGTTGAAAGATGAGTTACTGTTTGGGGTTGTTATATATGAACGGTGAAATATTGCTAAGGAGACTGGATCATTTAAAAAGTGAATTGACTCATTACTTTACTTGTGATTTACCAGTTCTGGATAAGTGAACGGAAACAAATAATTAATCCTTTACTAATCCCGGGAGGGGAAATTCAATTTTACACTCTGTCTAATGAACATGAACACACACATAGGCCGAAATACACACACATGCACAAACAGGATCCTATGGACATGCATTAATGGTGAGGTCTCAGAGTGAGGGGGCTGCCCACAGTGAGCCCTCCAGAGAAGTTTTGGGGTTCAGTGCCTTGCTCAAGTCCCTATAGACTGAGCTACTGCCACCGCAGAAATAGAATGTGTACAAGTAATTGCATATATTTATATCATGGGAAATGTGTTGGGAATGACACAAAACATAATGCTAACCACTATCTCTCATTTTGTTCTTTCCATTAGTAGTCAATGACAATTACGATGAAAAGTTAAGTTCCATTAAAATTACCAACATGTGGGTGGCTGGGGCTCAGTGGTAGAGTTGGTCGTCTATCAACCAGAAGGTGATGGTTGGATCCCCATCTCCTGTAGCCACATGCCCTGCTGTTACATAAGCAATGTGTGAATGGGATTAGTTAATACTGATGGACTATTTACATAGCAGCCTCGGCCATAAGTGTGTGAATGGGTATGTGTAACCTGCATTATAAAAAAAGTGCTGAGTCATCAAAAGACTAGAAAAGCGCTTTACAAGCTTAAGTCCATTTACCACATCGAATACCACCAGCTGATACCTGAATAACAAATACAAACACGTTGAGATGAAATGGAGGAAAGTTGGATCAGCAATTTACACAATGTATCCCAACCAAGCAACCAACCAAGAAAAAATCCTCATTGTCAACAAAAAGATCTGTTCAATTCTCTCTGAGCAACACCACTACATGAGACCATAGCACTATGATGAATAAGAAAATGGATGCATGCATTTCCATCTGGAGTAGACAATGTCAAATGTGAAACTGGAGACTGGACTCAGTTAAAGTGGACTGAACATTAATAGCAGAGGTTAATCTTTTTAGTCAACATAAGGGAACAGAGTTTCAACGATAAAACACAGAAATAAGCAGATGTTGTATATACTGATATGATGAAACATGTGTTTTCAAGTTCACGAGAGAACAAAGAAAGGAGTACATAATGAAGTCGACAAGGGAATCAAAGATCACCAAAGTGAGTGTGTGTGCAGGGAGCAAAATATAATTGCTTGCCATTAAAATACTCTTTGCAGCCAAGAAGTGAGCAGGCGCTGTTGATAACTAAAATGTTTTTGTGTGGCCCTGTTAAATGGATCTCATGGCACTGAAAAGAAAAGTGTGTTGTTTATGAAGAATTAATTACCACCCACTGCTGAGAAGACTGTGTAAGAAAAAAAGAATGAATTTTGTTGCCTGGAGAGAGTTTATAGGACTATAAAAGAGTTGCAAATTCACAGAAACGACCTTATCTAGAGTCTGTCACTTCATAAAAAAAACAGCCCTGCACACTGAAAAAGAAGTACAAGTAATGGCATTGGTCTTCAATAAATGAGCAGCAAGACATAGTGGAAAATGGAAGATAGCTTTTGTACAACCTTTCTTTTTAAAGGTTCTTCTTTATCTTCTAGGAGATGAATCTTCTGCAGAGGAAAACAGCTTTTATCTGCTGGGATCAGAACCGTTGCTAAATGTTTGAGATTTTATTTTTCTTCATTAAATTCCTCTTGATACCAGTACTTTGATTCAAGTGACACAGACCACTGGAGCAGTGGTTCTCAACTGTTCCAGCCTCAGGAATCACCAGCAACTCCTTCATGAGAAATCTTGACCCGAATTTTGTGTTATTTTTCAACCAATTAGATTTATTTTGTGAAAAATAGTTTGGACATCAGACGGTACAAAATGTGACAGCACAATGAGACAGAACAAAACAAAACTGTTTAAAAAGTGCTTCATAGACTTTTAGACCCTTTATTTTTTTTTTCCAGGCACACATTAGCAAACCATTGAAAATTGCCTCACAACCAAATTTTGGGTCCAGACCAACCAGTTGAGATCCATTGCTCTAGAGGGCTTAAAAATACTGAGTCAGGACATCAGGTGGAATTTCTAATTAAGTGGGCAAGATGACATAAAGAAATGATAAATATACATTTAAAGTTAATCAAGCCAAACTTGAAAAGCAATTGTTGGAAAGTGCACTGCATAACTCATATCTTATTCTTGTCAGAAATATCTTACTGTTAGTCAGAAGGAGTATGAAAAAAGATTGGCTTAACTTTCTTGAAACTTGGTTGAGCAATGTGTCATAGACCAAAGAAGAAGTTTAAGTTGGGAATGAAAGGGTTTCAGGCAATGGAATAAGCAATAATTGCAGAGCAGGTGCAGGCAGAGCTATTCATAGAGGAATATCCTCTTAAACAAGTGAAAGTATTGATAGAATTCAATCCTGTAAGATTCTGAATTTTTTTTTTTCAGACAGATATTGCTTGGTTTGCAGATTTGAACATCATGGGTCTGGATTACTGGCCTTAATGTAGGACTATGCTGTCTGAGTGTCCTACTACTTCATAATGAAAATGCTTTCATAGTTTAACAGTTATATTTTGTAAAAGAGAGGTTCTATTGATTGTGAATTTCCTTACTTTTTACTGTAGCTAAACAAGCAAACTCCTGTTGTAGATGATTTAGCAGGAAGGATTGTTGGCTCCTCCTGACAGAAACAACCGCTGCTTTTTGTTATGAGCGTTTATTATTAGAGTGGTTTATTTGTCTCCAAATCATGCAGCTGAATTGGACCGTGATGTATAGTACATTATGTACACTACAATGGATTCCAGCAAAGACACAGGGACCAGAGCAGTTCTAAACACAAGGACACCTCTGCACAGAGGGAAGAATTCCTCCACAGTTGTTTGTGCCATGGCTTAAGGCTCAGACAAACATCTGTTGAATGCATTTAGATCTCAAACTGAGCCAATTATAAGAGAGAAAAAACCGCCCCTGGTCAGTCCGTCCTCGACCCAGTTCTAGTCAGCTGATGATGACTGTCTTCCTTCCTTCTTTCCTCCCACTTGCAGGCATGATTGGCTGGGTCCTGTCCAAGGACAAGGATGTGGAGAGCTGCAGCACCAATAAAGGCCAACTCAACTGACTCATGTTGTTTATAAAGGAATCCTTTCTAACGTGGGAGTGAGGAGGTGGACCTCTTTGTTTATGTGTGTGTGCCTGTTTTGTGTTTAATTTTCTTGGAGCTATTTAACACACACACACATATATATATATATATATATATATATATATATATATATATATATATAGACATATATATATATATATATAGACATATATATATATATATATTCATATTGAGAAATGTGCCTCCAACGACTGGGGTTTTTGAAGGCTCTTCCCTTTATAGATGGCATAATCTGGAAGGAGGAGGCAATTATTTATGATTAGACACAGATTAAAGTCTCATGTGCTGGCAGTGTTCTTCACCGTAGCTGTTGGTTTAGTGGAGTCAATACTGGATTAGAATGACAGCAACTCTTTAGATAGTCCTGCATAGGATATCAAATTAACTGTAGCATAAACCTTGTTAATAAGTTTTCACATTCATCATTTTTAAAAGCCTCATACTACTCCAGGTTCAGTGTGGGCTGTATCTTAAATATTAAGCCTTATGCCTTGGAAGTGATCCCTTTCTTAAAATTGTCAGTGGTTTTGCGACATCATGCAGGGAGGTTAGATGTCCAAAAAAGAGCTTATAAAGATGACTCTCCATTGAGAATAACAAGAGTTTTACATGTTGCGATGTCAGTTAGATAGAAGATTTAATAAATGGAAAATGCTGGTTAGGTCTTGGGTAAAGTGTACAGCTTTGTACATTAACTCAAAGGTTTGATGTATGCTCACATACTGATAAAAGTGTGTAACCACTGAAAGAGGAGCAGTTTAGACATATCTTTAAACTAAACCAATCTCATTCTCAAAATTGTCTTTTGGATGATCAAAATTCTTGTTTAGATTATACGGCGTACCATATGAAGGGCTGATATGAACCAAAAGAGCTATACTGAGCTATGCCAATTGATCACTAAAAAGAGCCAGAATTGCCATCACTAGTGCATGCTAACAGGTTAGAGCCATCACACTGTCGGCAAGATCTGGCAGTGTGCTAACTTCACGCACAACTCAGGTACTGTAGATTTAGGGAATAAGAAGTTTGCCTGTTTTTACTGTGAGCACTGTGGCCAAAAGAGACAACAAATAATAAAGTGTTGAGAATGAATTGTTTCAACATCTATAAATTATCTCTAAGGTATGACATTTTAAGGAAGGGCATACCAATTTAGGGTGATGGTCCCTATACACATCTGACTCTTGTCCCTGGACACACTGCTTCTACCATGGTGTTTAGTGTCTCTTTTACAGTTCAGTTTTAGGGTATGGGTATGACAAAAACATTTTAATACAATGCGTCTCTCATGGACAGATGTGCACACAGCAGGCAGACTCCTAAACTATTTGGGACCCAACAGTTTCAGTGACCTAAAGTGTTGGAAGGCATTTTCTAACACACTTATTAAAAAAAATAGAAAATTCAGCATTACAATCTTATTGAAGTTAAAAAAAGTTTACCAGCTAAAGACAGCACGCTAAGTAACACAGGGACTTAAGTCTGTTCAAAGCTAGGCCGGGTAAGCTGGACCTCCTATCAGGAAACGGTGGACAAAGGTTCCATTGATTTCTATAGATAGAGGTGTAAAAAGAAAGGAAGAAGGTGTCGGTACAGTGCAGAGGAAACTAATGGGAAGAGAAGGAACATTGAGGCACATCATATAATGTTTCCCTCAGTACTAAGGCGACTGCCTTAACAAAACGCCCCCTCCGCCTCAACTACTACTGTTGTAGAAAAGAAAACAGCTGATTAAATCCTCCTGCGTCTCTATGTGAGATCCAACAGCAGCTCTATTCTGAAATCCTGATTTCTTTCTGTTTTCAACAAAATATCAATGTGAATTCTGGCTGGCGCTCACTGGTAAGCAATACCTTTTTTTATAAAGTTCAAATAAAGGTTCATAAAGGAGACATCTTGGTGACACACTATATGTAACCCATTTTATGTGTAAATGAATATACAGGATGATAAGGAATTAAGATATATACACAGTTCTTAATAACTATAGCAACATTTTTTTCACCTTCATGCTGCTTTGTCAATTGGATACGGGTTACTTTGATATTTTCTGATACTTTCTGATAGCTCTCTGCTAATATAATGTTAAAGAAAAACTGCCTAAGCTAATGATGAGACAAACAGATACCGAGAAGGTAACTGAAAAGAAGAGAGGAATGTTAACAAGAATACATCTACATCTGAGAAATAAATATTATTTTCAGCTTGTTTTCAGGAACCATTTCTTAGTATGAACAAGATCACCCACATCTCCTTAAAAAAAGAATATTTGAGAAGCTTTTGTATTTTGTTTCAAAGGAGGGGAAATGCACAGCTTCATTCTATCAATTTGGCTCTCCAGTATTGAAAGCCTGAAAGTGTCAGTACTTATTGGAAAATGAAACACCTACCTTAATCAAGGTGACATAGGATGTTAAGACAATATATGGCCTTTTTTAATTTCTTACCGAAGCAATTGATACAACGTTTGAACATCTGCCATGAAACTCAGTGGCACTTAACAGATGAACCAACCATTAAGCAACCTTTTCTTTTTCATATCGCATTCAGACAAGCAATTACAGGGGCGCTGGTGGTGCAGTGGTTAGTGCACGCGCCCCATGTATGGAGGCTGTCGTCTCAAGCAGGCGGCCCGGGTTCACATCCCACCTGTGGCTTCTTTCCTGCATGTTGTTCCCCACTCCCTCTCCCTGATTTCCAACTCTATCCACTGTCCTGTCTCTCCATTAAAGGCATAAAAAGCCCAACAATAAATCTTAAAAAAAAAAAAAAAAAAAAAGACAAGCAATTACACTAAAGGTTAACATATCAAACGACTTCAAAGACAAGCTGCCCATTCTGGTTTAGTCCTTACACTTATTGGATATATACTCGGCTGTGACTGCCCATCCTGAGAGCAACATTATCCCCCTTTTGTCTCGGATCCTCTTGGGGATTCCTCTGACATGTCTTTGTTTATGTTGAACCAACAGAGTCATCAAACTATGCACAAGTTTTATAGGGGTGTCTGTCAACCACATAAAACTATGTAATTACCAGCAATTTCAGATACTAATGCCTGCACCCAAAAAGTAATTTCACACCAATTAAAATCTGCAACAACAGAATCTGCAATCTGGCTTTGCGGACCCCTTCAATCCTGCCTGCAGGGTTGACAACGTGATACAATGAGGTCAGTCACAAGCTGAGCATGGTGATCATTATGGCCGTGTCTATTGTCCTTTATGATTAGGTATAAAGGAACAAAAAGGATGATGTCAAAAACAATCCCACTAAATATTAGGGAGGTGTCTATATGCAAAAAGTGTTTGAGTGCGTTGTCGTCAGGTGAATAAAGAACATATATTTAGGAGCAAAGAGAAATAAAAACAAAGCAGCTGTTGAAGGCCATCATGAGATAATTAAAACCTGCACAATACCTTTCTCTGCCCCATTGGGCTTTATAGTGAGTGTTAAACTGCCGGATTATATTTAACGGAAATTGGATTGTCACTGCGGCCTGGAGAAGTAAGGAAAAAAATAGAACTGGTACTGAATCACCTCATTGGTGCTGTGTTGTTGTTAAAACCATCAGTGAAAAGCGCGGATGTATGAGGTGCGGTGGAGCCTGACTTAAACATTTATGACAATGAGCTCCTCGGGTTCCAAAATGTACATTTTTCATTATGTTTTGTCAGTGGGACATTGCCTCCTATCATTCCCCTAATCCCATTTAACCTGTTATGGGGGGTTTTCACTGTTGGAATCTCATTATTGAAGGATGCTTTTCTCATTTGAATAATTTTGCAATGACAAGAAAATGACTTTCCTGTATCCCAGCCTGGTAGCATTCCTTAAGGCTAAGAAAATGTTTCAGTGTCTTAATAATTTGCCTGTGGTTGTTTCCATTGCTTTGAACAGTGTTAGAAAATGACGTCTGCTTGAACATAATCTTCAGCTAATTAGGTTATTTGTATTACTCTGTCACAATTGCTTTGTTTGCTAATTAATACATTCAAAGTTTTAAATGTGCCCCCTTTGGCTTTATGTACCTTGAGCTGCCTGTTTGATGGGATTTAAACAAAAATAAACAATAGCACATGAAGGCAGATCCTTTGTGTTAGTGGGAAGTAAGCTAGTAATATTTCATAAAATATACTTTTTTATCAGCCAACATAGTAAACAAAAACAGGCCTTAGTAAGGTTTAATGTTATAATACATAATAATATTAATTGAGATCAAAACATCCCTAGTATACCCAATGGCACAGTGGTAGAAAGGGTAATTTTTCAATCAGACGGTTGGTTGTTCACAGTGTCCTTGGGTAAGACACTGAACCCCCTGCTGCCCCTGGAGGCATAGCCATCAGTGTGTGAATGTATATGAAAGGGTTAATGTGGCATGTAGTGTAAACGTGCTCTGAAAGGTCAGAAATGGAAAAGCATGATGTAAGAGCTGTCCATTACCATTCCATTTAGTTGCTCCAGATCTATCCAAGATATGATCACATTAATCTCTGACATAAGCATGTTGCTTATTTAAAGTTCACATATTATACTCATTTTCAACAAGTTTAAAATTAGTCTCAGAGGTTGCCAAAACATGTCTGTGAAGTTTCTTGCCAAACATCCACTCTGATTCTGTATTTGATCATGCCTATAAACACCTCTATTTTAGCCCTGCTCAGAACAGACTGTTTCTGTCTACAGCTTTAAATGTAAATGAGCAGTGTTTGACCACGCCCCTCGTGAAGGGCTTGGGTGTTGCTGGCTTTCTTGCACCATGCCCAATTGTTTACAGTGAGAAGGCAGACTCAGAGGGCAGAAGAAACATCTAGCTGTGGGGGTGTCACCAACCTGAAGGAGGGGTTACTGCCCTTTGTGATGTCAGGAAGGGAAAATCTCCAAATTGGCCTTTCTTGAGAACACATTTTCTGAACAGTGGAGCAGGCTAAAGTCTAAAATGCTCATGCTCACTGTGGCTCATTTACGGTTGTCCAACCTCACTGGTGACTTGTCCTGAATTAAGGAGTCACTTCAGTGTACACATTTGTGAATCTATTTACACATTTGTGCAATCAATTACGCAAAACATTTTTGCTCCACACATTTATCATTTAAGAAATATTTCCAAAATTAGAATGCTACTTCCTCTGGCGGAATCAGACATTTGTCCAGCTTTCCTGTATGTTGTCAGTTACAGCTGTACATAACTCTGAGCCCATGCTGAACGTGTCAGACAGAGCATTACTCAACCTTTCTATTAGTAACCTGTCTGTTGATAAAGTTTTAAATTCTTGTATTGGTAGTAAATCATTGGCTGGCCTTTCCCCATCTTAAATAAAATAACACTACGCTGGCCATAGAATCATCTTGTTTCGCTGCTAGATCCTCTAGATCAATTCTTCCCAACAGTTTTTCCTTGGAGCCTCTCTATAGTATCTAAGAAAAGCAGTCCCCCCAGGACAAAAAAAGGGAAACATTGCTGTCAATAATTAACAGAAATTGTAGTTGTTTTCATTTGAAAAGGAAGGAACTAACTTTTTTTTGAACAAAATACCTTTATATAAAATATCCAGTAAGTATGTTAACATAATTTTTCTTAATATGTGCAGATCTTATTTTTACAACCCTCGAGCAGACATAGCTTTGCACCACCCTCCGAGGTGTTTGGCACACCCCCTGCAAATGTCCTAGATCCTACTACCCAAACCTTGTGCTTTTTTTTTTTTTTTTTTAGCTCAGACAAAAATATCAAACAGCATGCACATTCGAAAACTTAACTACTGGGTGCTGAACAAAAAAACAGCCAAAGTATAAGTCAACACACCAGAAGTTGCTCCAATTAGATGAAATCTAATGGCAATATCACCACATGTAGCGTTTCGGGCCCTTGCCCTTCATCAGGCATGACGTGATTATCAGCTCAGGCCTAAAAAATGATGGATAGGCAACAGTTACTGTCTGCCTGAAAAGAAACATATTTATGCTGTAAAAGAAGTTACAACTTTAGAAAGAGAGAATATGAAACAAAACAAAGGTTTCTGTCCAGAATTATCTGCAACTGAGTAGTTATGCCACATGTGCCGTCATCACAAGGCTACCAAGAAAGTCCCTCTGCAACATCGGTCTCTTGTCTCAGAGAATAAAGTCCTCCAAAAAATATTTTCAAACTTTTACAAACTGATAATAAAACTGTACAGCCAGGCTGCAATCAGCAATTAGTGTTACAGCAACGTCTCTGAAGTCTTTGCCTCTCTGTAGAACTGTGTCAACTTCTCAGTTGTTGGTATTATTTGAACAGAGGATATATTTCCCTAATCAACCGCCTTGGAAATGCGGGATTAGAAGTGTCAGTCTTGGTTTTGTTTTTGATCAGTGTCGTTCTCTTATAGGCAGGTAGCACTGCAGCAGGAACACTTTCTGTGGATCTGTATTTGTTAATTAGATTATATTCCTTCACCCAAACTTAACAGCCAAAGTTATTAGCACATTCATAGAGTGTTCTCCCGTTCCTGCGGAATTTTTTTCCCAGACATTCAATTACTGATTCCTGGCTTTTTTTTGTGATAACAAAGAAAAATCTTCTAAACCAGCAGAGAGCAGGTACAAAAGTAATTTCAGCGCCTGTCAACACACTGACTTGCGGACAAGACGTTACTGCACACAACAATGGGTATCAGTTCTGCAGAAAAAGAGGGATTAGGCTTGAGGTATATCATCACAACCTTCTGTTTGGTTTTCCACTCACAGCATGGCAAACTAAGTGTGCACAGAGATTTGTTGTCTGTGTCTACATTGTATATTCACAAAGCAGTGGATGAGATGGATGACCGTTTAAGGACCTCAACACTTGCTTGTGCCAATGCTGAGAAATCTATCATTTTGATGTAAATTAGAAAACAAAATCAGTTTTGATAGAACTCTTTACAACGATAAGATGGGGGAAATCACTGTTGTATAATATGTCACTAAGACAAAAATGTATTTCCAAAAGAGACTGAAACATGAATAATAGGACTAATATGGACGCATTCAAATTTTTTTCAAACCTTTGTTCTGTATGAGAAGGCACAATACAACATGGCATATGGTACTATTACGTTCCCCAAGATGGCTAGGGGATGAAGGGAGTAAGAATACAAATAAAACCCAGGGAAAAGAAGTAGGAACTAAATATAAGCAAAGTTTCAAATGATTTAATAAAAAACTAAAGACAAATATTCAATTCTCTTGTTCTACAAAAAAAGAAGAGAAGCCAATGTTATCTTAAAAAAAAGTCAAGAACTAACAAGCAAGATACAATGAGAACAATAAGGCCTCAATCAAAATCACACTCCTTCCACAGAGGGATCACACTGAAGATTCTCGACATCAAAGACAAGCACACACAAAGCCGAATGACCCACTGACAACTGGCTGCCTCCTCTCTTGCTCTTTATATATCATTCCTTGATGGCATGGGCACACTCAGGCACACTTAACGTGGTAGTGATGGTAGTGACGCGTTTGGTATTGACTTTTGACTTATGTACACACATGTATCATAAGTTTTGATCCACTTTGTGAATAAACAGCAGTGTGATGCAAGTAGCACAGCCACTTTTATTAAATCAAAGTAGAAAGTAAATCAAGACTATAAAATGTTGGAGACCGCTGGTTTAATATTATTAAAGATGCACAATTATGCACAGTGGAGACAGCTGATCAGCAATGAGATTCAACATGGTAGGAAATAATCCTTTTCACTTCTCTCTTCAGGTGAAGTAATTTGGTTGTAGGTAATTGATGTGGCCAGTTGTTTACAAGTGCACGCCAGTACTGTTAGGAAAGGGTTAGGTTTTTGGGTTCCTTTTAAAATCTTTCAGCCCTTTAAGGACCACATCTTTAAAAGAGGGTTCTTTGGAAGTAATTGGTAAGAACCCAACCCTTTATGAAGAACCCTTTTGAAAACCCTATTATTAAGAGTAAAATATCTGTGAGAGTTTGAAGGATATTCTGTGTGCCAAGTTTACTGTCATCACAAGGTGTACTTATATATTCTTACCCTAATACCCTATTGATATTTTCTATGACATGTTGACCTTATCCTGGGAGGTGTTCTGTCAGTACAACTCATCATATTTTAAGATTAGCCTATATAAGGCATTCAAAATGTATGAATTTACAAAAGGGCCTACAAAGAGCCCTCTGAGGCTGCATTTTTCCTAAATATCCCAAAGCTGAGAAGGCTGGATGTGATAAAGCAGATTAATTTTGGTATTCAGCCCATGCAGATTTTGACACTCAATTAAACATGAGTGGGAAGAACAAAATGAAGTGTCACTTCCTGTATAATTATGCTGGTGTAGTGTGTCCAAGAATTGCAGTTCAAGCTTGTTACCTAAGCAAGTCTCAGTAGTTGCCCTGATTTCCTAATAGGTGATTGAAATGTCAATAAAGGTAAAGGTCTGGATCACAGACTAGAAAATCAACATCTAATGTTGCTATATTGGAGGACTTTGTTCAGTAAGTTTCAGACTAAAGTGCACCAAAGCATTCAGTTGTAAATTGGAGTGAAAAGAAAGGCATTTATGATTGAAGGAAATTCTTGTTTATGATTCAGAGGCCATCAGTGTCATTAGTAAGCAGAGTTTAGTAGCCAGTGGTTTCTTAGTGTGCGGGAATATCTAGCTGGAACCTGTTATTCCATTGAGGCTAAATGTAGTTTGTTTCCAGATAGATGAGTTAGTCCCACAGCCATTCATACTGCCAGCACAGGCAGCATGCCAACTTTTCATCAGAGACCAATGTAGTAACTGTTACTCTGTTAAAACAGGAGATTATTAATTGAACAAAGCTTGTGCTATAGAACTCATTCTATATGTATCTGATATATTTCAATTGCATGGCTTCAACCTTTTTTAAATAAAGTACAGAGACCCCTTAAGGACAGGGACAATTTTTTGGGGAGGGGGGTAAATCCTGAGTTTATCTGGATTAAGCTAAAACATGTTTTTCCATCAATGTCCTTTAAGGGGGTCAGTGAGAAGTAGAAACAAGGAAGACACAAATAAAGAAATGAAATGGAGAAGGAGAAGGAGTATAGATATTTCATGTGGAAAAGATCTAAGTAAAACATACTAGGGTAGTGACAGTGAAAGTGAGGTTTCCCCGCAACTGCCAGGTGAGTTGTGAAAAATCAAATGACCTCTTGTATTATAAATAAAAACTCTGTACCCTCACAGGTTGTGATATATCTTCCAGTCGGATTAAGCTGTCAACAGATTCTTGTCAAGAATCAATTAAAAGGTGGAACTGTACATAATTTGTAAGGGCCTTCATGTCTCTGTGGTCAAAATAAGGGGCTACGTTTACTTTGATTTGCTCGAAATCTTAAGGGGGACAGATGTAGACAGAAAACCAACTGAGTTGCTCTCCAACTTCAAAGCAAATCTAACATGGAGTTCACATGGTATCTTAATAAAACAGCAATCCTAAATTAATTTGTTACTTTGGTCTCATTCTATTGTACTATGGCCACATATTAGTAAAAGTACTCTTACTTGTGGTGTCTTAATACACATAATAAAGCAGCTTTAAACTACATACAATGTAATTTTTGCCTGGTTTGTTGATACTATGAATACATCAAATTAAACATCAAATTGATATAAGGAAATAAGCTATCATTATTAGTGCCAAACTCTGTCGCTTTGTCCGCTATCTTGGATTTCTGTTGTGTCTTTTTTATGTCATCTCTTGTCTCCTGAGATCAGATGTGGCCAAATAATTGGTTAATTGGTGTCATCCTTAAATGTAGAAGTTTTAGCCAGACCCAAGGCTGACAGGGTGGCCATCATACATCTTTATCATATGTGCATCTCGTGATAAAGGGAAGCTAGCATAACCAATTCAAGCAAAGAAATAATAGAAGAAAAGTGCATTTGTGTGCCCCATTAAAACTCAAAAATCCATGCCATTACTTGAATGATTGGTACTGCAGTGTTCTTTTAAAATGCTTTTCTTTGCCCCTTAAGAAAATCTTAACAATCCAAAGTTTGGGCAAATAGGGATATACAGCTCTGGAAAAAATTAAGAGACCACTGCAGAATTATCTGTTTCTCTGATTTTACTATTTGTAGGTATATGTTTGAGTAAAATGAACAGTTTTGTTTTATTCTATCAACTACTGACAACATTTCTCCCAAATTCCAAATAAAAATATTGTCATTTAGAGCATTTATTTGTAGAAAATGCCAAATGTTCAAAATATGCAGCTCAACTTTGTTTGATGGCTTGTGACCATCCATCTTCCTCTTGATCACATCCCAGAGGTTTTCAATGGGGTTCAGGTCTGGAGATTGGGCTGGCCATGATCTGGTGGTCCTTCATCCACACCTTGATTGACTTACCTGTGTGGCATGGAACATTGTCCTGCTGGAAAAAACAATCCTCAGAGTTGGGGAACATTGTCAGAGCAGAAGGAAGCAAGTTTTCTTTCAGGACAACCTTGTACGTGGCTTGATTCATGCACCCTACGCAAAGACGAATCTGCCCGATTCCAGCCCTGCTGAAGCGATCCCAGACCGTCACCAATCCTCCACCAAATTTCACAGTGGGTGCGATACACTGTGGCTTGTAGGACTCTCCAGGTCTCCGTCTAACCATTACACGACCAGGTGTTGGGCAAAGCTGACAATTGGACTCATCAGAGAAGATGACCTTACTCCAGTCCTCTATGGTACAATCATTATGGTCTTTTGCCAAACCTCAGCCTGGCTCTTCTTTGCTTCTCATTGATGAAGGGCTTTTTTCTAGCTTCACACGACTTGAGCCCTGCCCCTAGGAGCCTGTTTCTAAATGTTCTCACCATGCACCTCACCCCAACTGCCATTTGGCATTTTTTTTGTAGGTCACTTGATGTCATCCTACTGTTTCTGAGTGACATTCAAATGAGTTGACGGTCATTCCGTTCAGTGGAGAGTCGTTTTCGCCCTCTGTCTGGTCTGTAGCTTTGTTGTCCCCAATGTCTGCTGCTTGACCTTGTTCTTATGAACAACCATCTTGGAAATTTTAGCAAGCTGATGCTCACTGTAACCCTCTGCCAGTAAAACTATAATTTAACCCTTCTTTTCCTCACTAAAAACTTTTATTTTCAACTCTTTTGGAATGGTCAATAGTTATCTTTTTTACTCCAATTATGTTTGAGGTATTACTAGCACTGTTTTTGCCATCCAGCTGGTCCTATTGCAAGAGGATAGTGATGACCACAGCAGTGGTTTTTATACTTTTCCTCTTTTAATAAAATTTGGAATCAGGTGATCACCTAAACAATACCTCATTAAGTAGAATGAGGTGTGTTTGTGTTGGAATTCAACAGACACTGGAATGGAATGGCTTTCATACATGTAGAGTCTCTTTTTTCCAGAGCTGTATGTCTTCCTTAATGAGTGAAGCCCAGACATTATTCTCTCATGAAAACTGCCTGGCCGGTGCAAAATAATGCCACAGCACTCAGTCGCAGAGGAAGTGAATTTTAATCACAGCTTTTGGCCTCTCGCTAAACATGTGATTACATTTTTAAATGAGCCATTGCCAAAGCCTTGGAGGAGGCACGAGAACTTCATGTGCTATCACTCAAAACTGAAAATTTGGATGCCCTTTGGGTGCCAAATCAGTATTTGTAAGCATGACTCCTACAACTCCCTTTAGGAGTTAGCAAATTAAAAAAACTAATCTCCAAGATGTGTCATGCAAATATTAAGACTGGTGCTGCTCTGTTATGATTTATTGTTCCTTATTAAAGTAAGAGTCAGCACTGGTTGGTTCTAGTAACTATTCTTTGCACATGCACTGTACCATCATAGTTTTGCGTCAGTTGTAAGAGTTGTGTCTCACATTGCACTGTCAGAGTGTTAGGCCTACTCTATTCTATTCTATTGCAGTGGAAGTTTTAGCACACCATAAAGAGAATTCATAACTAAATACACAATATGGTGGGCTGAATATTAAATGAGAAGAGCTATGGGACACAGGGCTTAGAGAAGGCTTGATTTACACTCATACATAGCCACTCACTTTATTGCAGAACCTGGGATGGACTGACCATGGGTATGCCTTTAAACTGGCAAAAGGAAGACTAAGTCTGCACACCACTAAGTCCAAAAAGACTAAGTCCTGGAACTTAGTCTTCCTTTTGCCTTTGTATATGTATTCTTTGTCCAGTACCCAACGATTTGGATGTGCGTGCTGTTCGATATTGTAGGCCTTTTAAACTGACCAAAGGTGAAGTACCAGAAATTATGAACCTATATGTGACACATACATAAAAAATATTTTACAACATTACTGGTTTATTACAACAGAGGTCCTTTTTTAGAGTTTGCCATAATTTTTACGAGTAATAACACATTATGCAAAGTTTTTGATCCAATGTAAAAAAACATTGCCAAATCTCTTAAGAGTAATGTAAGAAAGTTATAGAGCTACCAAATCACATGAACAGACAGGTAGCATTCAAATTGCATAGCCCTTAGAAAACAGAAGAACACATTATTTATCTAAATTATTAGGACATTTGCATTTATCTGTTGTTGCTAGTATCTAAACTCTTCAAAAAAAGTTTGGAAACATTATTTTGGTCAATTATTTCTCCCCTTTAATAATACTAATTGGTGTTGTATTTCATATCGTTGGAAAGCCTGATTAGTCACCTTTACATCGAGGTATAACTTGTAAGGATCGTGCATTCATGGAAAGAGCAACACAGCTAAACATGTGGGTAGCGCCCCCAAAAAATGTGCCAAAAATCCCCTGCAATATTCTTGTGTTGGTTTTCACTCCTGTTTTGAGTTGCTTGATGGAATGGATGATTGCACTCTCTCACAGTAATGGAAAGGAAAAAACAAAACATATTATTTGACACTGTTCGGGACCTCAGTAGAGTGTGGAAGATCCATACAAGGCCACAACAGCTTGGCACCTCCTCCTCATGTTGGTCACCAGCCTGGTCACATTCTGCTGTCTGCATCCCACTCCTCAACCAAGAGTTGTTGAAGGTCAACCAGCGTGGTTGTGTTGGTCACTCTAGCACGTACAACACGTCCAAACTGATCCCACAAGTGCTGTCAATCAGGTGTCAGTCATACACCTGTAACCAGAGGTGTAAAGAGTACTAATATATTCTACTCAAGTAAAAGTACTGTTACTTTGATCAAATGTTACTCAAGTACAAGTAAAAGTACCAGTTTAAAAAGGTACTCAAGTAAAAGTAAAAAGTAACTCGTTTCAAATGTACTTTAAGTAAAAGTTACTTAGTTGCTTTTTTTAACAATGCATCGCTTGTGTGTTGCGAAAAAGGACGAGAGGATATTAATCTCAAAGTTTTTTTTAATTAAAGGCAAAGTTTATCTTTTCAGATGAACATTTTCTTTTCGCGAACACTGGATCACTGCAGTGGGAAAAAGCATCCTCAGCCACTTCTTTGCCCAAGAGTAAGAGCCACAGCCAACTTATTTAAATCATCTTGGACTTAAAACAATGACACTTCAGTTTAGAAACACTTTCAGCAGGTAGACCCTCTCTAGTGGAGGAGCTCATCCGTGCTGCGATGAAGGAAAATCATTCATAGCAGGCCTATTTTTTTTACTCAGCAACGGATGTGATTTAAAATGTAGCGAATTACAAAACCGAACAGAAAACCTACTTAAGTAAAAGTAAAAGTACAGATTTTAAAAACGACTTAAAAAGTAGTAAGTACAGCAAATAACTACTCAATTACAGTAATGCGAGTAAATGTAATTCGATACTTTACACCTCTGCCTGTAACTGCCACACACCTTGCAGCACTTAAAGCTCAAAACAGGAGTGAAAACCAACAGAAGAAAATTTCAGGGGATTTTGGCAAAAAAAATGAGGGCGCTACCCACACGTTTAGCTGTGTTGCTCATTTCATGAATGCACGATCCTTACAAGTTATACCTCGTTCTAAAGGTGACTAATCAGGCTTTCCAACGATAATACAACACCAATTAGTATTATTAAAGGGGCAAAATATGGGACCGAAATAATGTTTCCAAACTTTTTTTGAGGAGTTTATTAGAGACAGATTTCCTACTTCAAACGTGACCTTTGTTACTAACCAAACATCCATCCAAACATCCATCTATTATCTATACCACTTATCCCATTTAGGATTGCGTCTGGCCTTCTTCCGGTTGACCTGTTATGCCACATACCAACAATCGACAAACTAGTAAGCCGCAAACTGATTTCCTTCTATTCATGTATTTCATTGTTTACCTACATCACCTGACCCAGATATTTGGCATGGGTTGAGTCAGTTGTCTGTCAATTGGAAAGTATGCTGGTCGTAGTGCCTTGCAAGGCTAACTATCTTCTGAATTTTCAAACACCAATGGCTTCTCCAGTTCAAGGGTCACTATAACAAAAATATGCCATGCAAATGGGAAAAGCAAGGACACAAACAGCCATTGTCCTTTAGTTATGATAGACAGAGTTATGATATATTTATTATTCAGTTAAGTTTTAAATAATGCTTTTGATAGCAAGTTACATTTATTACAATCTGAAGCCCTTTGTATTTGAGAAGACCTTTGTTTAGTCTTGGTCCAATTTATGGAATGCAATGTGCTTCTCTTCTATTTATTATAAGGAAACAGTAAAAATCCTATGGAGCCCAAAGTCAATGCATCATTGACACACAGAGTTATAAACAAGCAGCTGTGGAGCTTTTTGCTAATTGGGCCTTAAATCAAAGTCCTTACAGTGAATGAATCTACACATCAAGGCACAAGAAAAAAATGGTTCAACAGCGGACAATAAATAAACACCATAAAAGTGGCAGAAAATCATGAGGATCCAGCCAATTTAAATGATGGGAATAACAGGGGACCAGGAAATCTTGTAGTAAGCTTGCACAGTTCACTCTAAATGTTGACTCAAAGTACACATTTAAACAGAAGCTCCACCTTGATCCCTTTAAAACATCAGGGCATTTGTAAATTGTTTTGCAAAAGTGACTGCCTCCTAATTCTGATGTGAAACATCTTGGTCTAAATCAAATATGTATTTTCTGTATCCTTTGTCCAAGCAAAACACACACTCAGTGGGAGACTGAGTCTTATATAATCACATAACCAAGTGAGTCAGAAATGCAGAATGATCAATACCAGTCAAATATTTGGATGCTTTAAACAGATTTGGCATTTAATGTTGTGCAATAAATTGAATACAGTCTCTTCTAGAAGACTACAAGAAGCAAATGGTAAGTGCATGTCTTTAAGTTACAGAGGGTCAGAGAAATACAGGCAATCAATACAAATAATACTGACCCTAAATATTCAGTACAGTTGATGAAATTAGAAAGAATTTATTGGACATTTGCACAACGTAGATATCATTCAACTGCTGTTTCTTCTGGCAATGAAATTGTTTGAATTATATCAATGGCTACAAATAATTTAAACTTTGAGAAAAGCAGACTGCCTTTGAGTATTCCTGGTTTTCCTGGAAATGGTCCAAACTTTCAAGCCCACCGACCTATCCATTCTGTTCTTTTCACCTGTTTTAGTGTCTCCAAAGACACAAATGAACATCTTCTAAGCCTTTGAAAGAAGAATGGATAAAGGGAGGCATATGGGCTCCTGTGATGGGAGTAGGTTTAATAATATTTCAAGAGGGACTCAATGTGCTTTGCCCTACCAGTGGTTCTCTGTTCATGGATGAGGTAAATACAGAAATTAGACATTCTACAATAGTATTCTTACTACAACTTTGGCTCAAACATTGTGGTATCAACTTACCTGTGTCACTTTGTACTTGGTTAAATTGTGAAATTATACCAGTGGAAAATGCTGTGTAATGTTTCACATTGTAGCTAATTTCTCAAACTTAATTAACATATTAACTAATTTATTGTAATTCTGCACATTTTATTGCATTTTTATACTCTGATTCAAATCTTTTTCCTTTGTGCTTATTGCATTATTTTGTTTTCATCTTATGTCTTGTCATAACTTTACTCCCTCAAATGTAGAATACTGCATCCTTCACTCTTTTTGTTTGCCCCAGATTCAGAGAAATACAGAAAGAAATTTTGTCTTATCTCTAACCTAAATCAGGGGTTCCCAAACTTTGCTGTGACAAGGACCCCCATATAGCATCTACCTCCGGTGGGATCCCCCTCTGGCAAATTTTCATGAATTCCTTTCCTTTTTTTCCTTGTTAGTAATTTATTGTATTCGTTATGTAGTTTTGTTGTGTGTTATTTTATAATATTTAAATATTTTCATAGAAAAAGAACACAAACTTGGATAAGCAGTGATCAATAACATCTAATAAGACATATTAGGTATAATAATAGTATGTTGATTTTTATTCTTGTTCCATTTTCTCCCCTCTCCCCTCCAAATTATAGGGACCCCCTAGTAACCCCTGGTGACCTCCCAGGGACCCCCTCTTTGAAAAACACATTGGGAATTGTGCAGTACGTCTTTACCAAGAACAACTTATATGTTGCATTTTTATTGAAAAAAAATTGTTCTCAGTCAAAATAAACAATAAAATGATATGTAGAGAGTGAAGAAACAAACTTGCAACATTAGCATATGTGACAGGCAGAAATTAAAGTATGGTTACACTTCCTGTGTGATTTTCAAATTAAATCAGTCTGGCATTTCTAGGGAGTAAATCCTCTCGTTTCTACACAATCTTATTTATTCTGAAATTATTCGAGGACAGTTGTCTGTTAAATTCAGTTAAAACTTCCTGGGTTCCCTGCAACACTTTATTTAATGTAAATGAGATAATTAAACCCAGTAGGCTATGAGTACATTGTGTGAATATTTAACAGCAGGTTAAGGGTGATAATTCTTCTTGTCCACCCTCTCTCTCTCTCTCGCTCTCCTAAATTTCCTCTCACTATTTTTCCCTGTGCTTGGGGAGTTGTTTTTGTCCTGTATGTAAAGTATGTAACCGTTAATAATGTAAACAAGATCATTTTCTATAAGCCTAACCCCCTGAAAAACCACCCCTGGATATGGCGCAAGAAAAAAGGAAAAAACTGTAGTTATAAACCAGTGTAGTTCATCATCTTAATTGCCTAATGTGCGTCTCTTTCTCGCTCCTTACCCATTCACTCTTTTTTCCGTTCTCTCTCTCTTTCCCTTCTACAGTCGTTTTGCGCCATAGCCTTGTAAATGAATGACCCATTTATAATGTAAATAGGATTGTTTCTGATAAGCCCAGCCCTCGGGACATGTATGAAGACATTTGAAAACAACCCGTGAATGTGGCAGACAGCCTGCTAAGGTGATTAACACATATACTTAATTTACATTTATTGATTATTAATTCAATTTGAGCAAAGTCTCTTTTGCCTTTTCTGTAAATAAGAAAATCTCTATTGAGCTAAAATACAAAATATATATAGTTTATGTCATTTATTGAGGTAAAACATGAAGACGACAGGGTTGACAGCAACAACAAACAGCTAACATTGAAGGGCTGTGAGAATACCATGATGGCTTGAGCTGGAGCCGCAGCCGTCACGCAGCCAATTCAAGTTGTCTGTACCAGGACTTACCCCCAATTTCAATGTTTCAGTTCACTGTTAACATGTTATAACTGTTAACATATTTCAATATGCGAAACAATGGAAAATGTTTTTGTGGGTGGTATTCCAGTATTTTGATGTTGTATACTGCCATGGATGGCTTATGTTGAGCCTGTGACTGATTGTGTAAGTTGAAATATTTTAGTTTTTGAAGTTTAAGGAGAATTGGGAAGGATGAGAAAGCTTCTTTATAACCTAAGGTCTTGACATTTTATTCCAGATCTTTAGGATGAAGGTCCAATTCAGGATTCGGGATACATTCATCTGCAGTCAGATCGATAATTATCTATTTTCTACATTTTAGTTTAAAGGAGCTATATTCTGACACGATGTGTTTAAAAGTGGTACTGTGCTCCAAATTCTAAATATTGGAGAAAGCTGTATACTCCTGCCCCTCCTCCCTAGAGTAGATGCGCACCCAGGTTGCCACATCTTCAGTGTTTAGCCAGCTCTGCATGAGCGTGTTGAAACCTTTCTGGGTTGTATCTTCTCTCCATTTTCAAAAGCACCTCATAGCATATTTAGCCTATGTTTCTGGTCAGGAGCTTATTAGCAAAATGCTGCTGTTTTTAGGTCAGGTAGAATTAGTTATATCTGAACCATTTTGTTTCCCGCTTCCATCGCTGCAACACAAGTTGGTTTGTCGTGATTACTGATCTCATATTTGGCAAACCGAGGGGCGCCTACCTTCTCTGGTCAAAAATAATACAGAGCATTCTGGACTGGAATCCAAACTTAGAAGGCGGACATACTGGCTGCTGCATTTTTGTCAGTGAAGGCAGCACTTCAACATAGCATTTTTCCTTAATGTCTGATGATATAGTACTGTAAGGCCAATTGATGATTTCATTCATTCTATAGAATCTATAGACAATTAAAACCGTTTTTTAGAGGGGAAAAATATGCTACCCCTGATACCTAATGAATGTGTAACAAGCTCAGTATTTTGTTCTCTAGGGACAAAATACTTGATGATGTTTAAAGGTAATTGTGATTGATTTTCACATAACCCTAAACCTAAGAACCACAGTATTATTCATGGCACGTCACAAGTTTAATTTTCACAATTCACAGATCCACAACTTATTTCTTTAAGCACATGCCTGTGCCATGTCAGATGGCTCCCAGTGTAGGTTCAATGAAGCTGTGTAATGTAAACAAATGGTACACAGCACCATCAATTGAGCATCAAGGGAGCCGGAAAGTCATGCACTTACTCTAATATTTCACTTTTCTTCTGCACTAAATCAACCCCTATCCCAGTGCTGTGGGAGAAAGACTGAGTGAGGAAATTGAAGGCAAAGGCTGTTATTTGTAAGAATCCCCACACCACATTACCTGATTTATTTTGTTCACTCTCCCAAGACTCCTCTCTCGCTTACCTCTCCTTTCTCGCTCACTCATTCTCCCTCTCAATGTCTTCCTCGCTCTCCCTTCACAATTATCTCTTATAGCCTGTGAGGTGATTAATGGGTTTCATTTGACGTCCTCTCCTACCCTCCGCCGAGCACCAACAAATAAAACCAGTTCCCAACACACAAATTGTCCCTCAGAAGAGCCGTAAAACTGGGGGAAATACGGAGGTTGCAAAGACAATGAAGCAGAGCGATCTGGCCTTTGGAAAGAAAAACATTTGCAGAGGAACGGCCTGGAACAATTTCCTTTGCAGCCTCACTCCCCAGAGAAATCCCCCTACTGCTAATCTACAGTTATTGCTACTGCTGACGGGAGTTTCCAAATTAAGGAGGGGAGGGGGATAAAAAACACTTACGTGTTATGGTCTCTCCACTACTCATGTTTATAACTTCTTTTTCTATGTTTCAGAGAGACCTTGTTGGCCATGTTAAGTGGCTTGGCATAAGCTTAAGATATCTGAATAAAAAAAAAGGTAAAGCAGATCGATGCAGAATCTGAGGTTGCTGAAGGGGCCCTTTAAGGCCTGGACTGGGCAGCACAACTTGCATAAGTTTCAGTTTCTGAGGCCACAAAAATACAAATGCAGAAAAATGAAAGGGAAGATCTGAATTTCAAATAGCCGACAAACAGACTTACAGGCTTGTCTCTTGCTGAGTTTGGTCACACAAAACATGGTATACAAGAACTGTAATTATAAAAACTGTAGCAAAAATCATTGGGACCCAGCCACACCTCCGGCTGCCTTCAACAGTTAAACTGCATCAACAGCCACCAATAAAATACAGCGTATCACCTGTTTGACCTTTTCCCTCATGCAGAAGATACAGGTCCATTAGAGCTGAAAGCTGCTGGATGGTGCACAGTTTCTTCCCCAAGGCAGCCAGTCTTACAAATCAAATGTAACAGCCAAGTCATGTAAGCCATCCCCCCCCCCCCCCAGTACCCTGTAAGTCAATAAACCTTAGCACTACAACTAGATGCCTTGATCAATAGTGGCTGCTTTCTAAAGCTATAGGCCCGGTCCCAATATCAACACTTCCTCCCTAATGTGTTTCTCAAACTGGGGACTTTGGGGAGTTAGTGCGCAAGGGACCGAAGCTGTTAAGAGCAGAATTGGGACAGTTTTGTTTTCATCACCCTTCTGTTTGGGTTCAAGAGAGAAAACATGGCGCTGGTTGTAGTAACGTTGTTCACAGTACTTCTGCTTAAAATTGATTAGAAATGAAGTGTATTATCGGAAGGAACAAGAAGTCACACAATAAGAAGATTCTACACCTGATCAAAACATTGGTGCTGATGCCCGACCAAATTAACTTAATTTTACAATTGAATTAACCGGTTAATACCACTAATGTGTTCCTCTATTAATAGCTGTAACATGACTCTACTGTTAATGTTATTGCAATTGAAACTGTTTTGGCTATAGAATAAATTGTGAGAAAAAAAAGCGGCAACCTTCGATCTTGAAAAATGAAGCCAATGCGAAAGTGCAAAATCCTGCAGTTCATGCCACGTATGCTTCAAGCCCCCAAATCTAAACAAAGAGGACAATTTCAACTTCAAGCAGTTCTATGTCATCCCAATGCAAGCTACAGTATCTGTGACTCATATGGGCATTTCCTCAACATCCTTGTTTGTTTTCTTAGCTATGTCCATGGTACTTATGTTCAGAAAAACAGCCCACTTTAAGTCCAATGCTGAGTATCCACCTCCTGGTGGATGTAAATTGTTATAGATTGAAGGGGAAAATAAACATTATTTACATGGGTGTGCATTCCAATTACCAACTAAATAGTATCACTAAAACAGATTGAGCATTTCAAAATCATGTGAAATTGCTTTTACCTTGTACTTTTTCTTAAGATGTTTTTCCATTGCCTTGATTTTGAAAATGTCCCGTAAAGGCACATGTTCATCCATTAGATCACTTGTATGCTTAACCTACTCATATCCCTGGGTAGAGGCATTTCTGATCGTTTCTTATTGGTCCCTATGTGAAGATAATAGCAAAAGAAAGTGAAATCCTATTCTGTAAGCCACAGCTTCATGTCAGCTCCTTTTGATATGAATGTCAATTTCTGATCAAAAACAATTTCCACTTACACTTTAAAAGAATTTCTTCTCCATCACCTCTCTTCTCGGCTTCCCTTTCAGATCAAGCGTTTAGTTTCCCCATTGGTTAGCTGTTGGAAACGTCAATAGGGATTTTGGGCAATAGCCCGAAGTCAGATCTGATGAGTACTTCAGAAAGGGGTGCATTATGTTGTGCAAGAGGGCTCCCCTGGAGAGCAACACAAGAGAATTTGGACACCCTATGGTCTTGCACCCCATAGCGAGAATGCGCAATTAAGGGGCACAGAGGCGGAAGTGCGGATACTGGGACAGGGCCCAAGAGCATCTTAGGACAGGCTTTGCCTTGCTGGCTCACCAGATGAGATTGGTCTTGCTTACTTGCTTTTTTATTAAGCAAACTTAAAGGCAGACTTTTGAAAAGTTTTCCTTAGTTCATATTATGTCCAAGCTTGACTCAATTTCTGAGGGGGAGACAGATGTTTTTTTCTGCTTATAAGCCACCTTCCCCTAACTGGCAAGCAACCTCTCTAAGATGATTCTCATGAAAGGTCAAATGTCCAAATCAGAGTCTTTAAATATTGAAGAAACTGAGCACATATACAGAACAAGCAGCAAAACCCCAGTAAACCAGGTCACAACTTAATTATTTCCTATCAATCCAAGGTTTTGCAGACCAATGTACACAGACTGAATAACTTGGTGAGGACCTAGATTTGCATTGAGCAATGATACATTGCCAAGGCCATATAGCTTTCTATTATGGGTAACCTGATGAAATATGGTACAATGGCATCCAGGCATGGATGTCCACATAACACCTTGGACTTTATAAATTTTGGATTTGGGAAGCCATTAGCATTCTAGACTTAAAGTAAATTCCCCTTTAAGCCCATTAGTCAACAGGTGTCACAGGACTCAACATAAGAGGAGTCATTAATGGAAGCGTAGGAAGGCTTTGTGACTTCAGGTGTAACATCAACCAACAGGCCCTACAATGATCATTCAAACAAACCTATCCTGAAACACAGCTCTCACTTAGGCTTGAGAGTTAAAGTCATTCTCAAATTAACTTTTGGGACTAAATTATGTTCTGAAACAAGCATAAAAGCCTACACATGAGACCAGTTACTGGACTTTGTTGTCAATTTGTATACAGTATAACTGTTAAGTATACATTTTTACATGCACCATGTTTTCCCCAATGGCATTATTCCAAAGTCTTCCACAGAAACATGTAACCATTGGTTAATGTATGTATGTAATTTTCCAGTATCTAATCCCAAGCCTGAGCATTTCCCTCCTTCTAGCTCCAGACCATTTTTAACAGTCTTATCCATGAGGCATGGTGGGAAATGCCAGCCAGTGACATTCAGCTCGGTAAAGGGTATATCACTCCATCTGCTTTGCAGTTCACAGCTGTCTGACCACTAACCAAACCCTGTGTGGGTATCATTAACGTATGTTCACTGTCCTTCTGACAAGTACACTCTATGTGAGACAAATACCAAGGGTGCCCAGAAGTCATCAAAAAAAAAAAAGCGAAAGTAATGTTACTTTGTGCCAAACGCGCTGCTACTATACTGCTGAGTTGATTTCAAGAGTTTATAACGCACTATGATGTCATCACAACATGCTGTACTTACATCTTGACATTTAAGTCATGACCACAGGCTTCATTATTGTAGGCCTTTCGTCCTTTCAAATGCCATTATCAAGAAACTGGACACCATTAGTCATGCAGCTTCCCCAAACTTCTGAGATTCAGTTGCTACATAGCAAATAGTATGACATAATCTACACACCTGGACATAGTCTACCACATCAAAGGTGTTAGAAATAACCTGAGGGCTGGGCTGCTCGATTCCAATGCATGAGTTGGTTTATTTGGGCTTTTGATTGAGCAGTCAAATTTTCACAGCATGCAGAGATACCATACCATATCTTAGGAGACTCTCTACTCCTGTGTGACAAAATTTGAAGTTGCACTTTAGGGGTCACACCAAAGGTTCTGAGTCATCTCAGTAAGTGCAGCAAAGGCTGCACTCTAAAATGAACAGCCTTCCACGCAAGTGTGTTATCTTTATGGATGCTGAGGTACTTATTGGACTACAGTGCCATTGGAACAGCAAAATGACATGGTATACCAAATTGTTTTACAAGGAAACTAAAGCAGTGTGTAAGTACATGAAATAAATTAATGTTATAGCAAAAAATCACAACTTATCTTAAGAACAGGTCTAGACTGTGCTCTGTAATACATTATAAATATAGACTTGCTATATTCAACATGAGCAAGTACTTGACAAAAGGGACAAGAAAATACTTAGTTTGAATAGCTAGAAACTTTGATCACAACTTGACTATTACTATATGGCCAACTGTGTGTGTTGAGAGAAAAGAGATACAGAACAATCAGAGAAGCATGGTAGCAGATATATTAATACCAATAATAGCATTAATGAAGATAAGACTAGTAATAATGATAACAATAGAATTGAAATTTACCTATGAGAGTAAGAGGTAAAAAAATATCAGTGAAGGGGCGTCGGTAGCCTATAGTGGTTAATGCATGCGCCCCACATAAGATGGCTACAGTCCTCCAAGTGGACGGCCCGAGTTCAAATCCGACCTGTGGATCCTTTAGCAGGTCATGCTCCACTGTCTCTCTCCCCGATTTCTGAATGTGTTCACTGTCCTATCTCTAAATAAAGGCAAACCCCATCAGTGAAGATAAAAAGATACATGCATTAGTGGGACATAAAAGAAAACAGATGGATTGGCAGAGGAGCAGAGAGAAGCTCAGTTTGTCCACGTAAGTCCTTTGACAATCTATCAGCAACAGTAAGGGATGGTACAAGGAAAGCCTAAGCAAGCCATAACTTTGAACTTCATTAAAATTAAAAAGTTTAGTCCGAGAAAAAATAAAAAGGGAGTCTCCCTTATAAACTTGAGGATAGTTCCAGAGGAGATAAGTCTACTAAATAAAGACTTGCCTCCTATACTACTTTTGAAGACTAGGTACGCACAGTGTATAGAGGGGTAACAGGGCACAATAAGCTCATAAAGATATGATGGTGACTGAGCAAAAAACCCTCTGTAGGAGGAAGATTAATTTAAAATCTATTTTGATTTATAAGAGAGCTAATGCTGAGAACCTAGTGCAGATATAAATCATTCAAATCATCTGTCTTGGAACCTTGAGGAACTGATTGCAAGGTGTGGCTTAGGAAGGTCACGGTGACTGTGGTGTCGCCAGTGGGGGTGTCTAGCTGAGCTTTTAAGCCCTACAAAATATATGAATAATTTTGAGGACATTAAAAGTGTCAAATTAAGTAACGGGAGTGCCAAGGTATGTTGCAGGAGGTTTCTTTTAGCCCCTTTTGTTCAGGAAGCTTATTAATATTTGCATTTCATTTCAGTTTTTCCTTTACTACAAGGGTCTGGTGAAAAGTCTTGCTGACGGATTCAACTCAATTATGACACTATTTCAGTTTACATAACACTCCAACGCTTTTCAAACACTTTCAAAATGTTCAAGCAAGTACACGGAGCTTAGTGATGAGTAAAGTGAATATGAATGCTAAATGATTGCTCCAAACAGGGTATATATAGTTTCTTCTACTTATGTTCACAGGCAAGAATCAGGATATTACAACACAGTCTTGACCATATCATGTATTTGCTTAATCCTGACATTTTTCTAGCAGGGTTCCAATGCTTATGTGGGGTGAAAGAATATTTGGCTCCTTTTTTTTTTTTCTTTTACACTTGATTAAACTAAAATACAGTTGTGGCACACAAGTTCTAATAAAAAATAAAACAATGTTGGCCTCTGGCAGAAAACAACAGTGATATGGAATGGTTGGCTATGTTTTTAGGTGATTGGTTCTCTACCTCAAGGGGTCTTGTTCCTTCAAAATGTCATATTTGTAAAGCTTGAGAAGAGAACAGAAAAGTTCATAGCCAGAAAGTCTTTAATCCAGTGGCTGACGTTTTTTTATTGCTCAGCAGTGAAGTGATTTACACCATCCCAGTAGTGCAGCCTTAGGAGTAATACCATCAATTTGCCCTAATTCAGTTTCAGTGACAAACCTCTCACACTGGGTAAACCCATTGCCTCTGATCCCCTCACTGCCTAAGTGGCCAACAGCAAAGAGTTAGGGTTTGAAGCAACAAAGCCCAACGTCCCAAAGTGGCATCACGATAACAATTTTTGAAATCACATTACTGTCAAAACCTCTACCATATAATTAAAACAACACTCAAAAGAAGATTGTACATATACAGTAGCAAAGGGCTGTAGGTAGATGCTGGATTGCTGGGGGGGGGGGGAGGGTCCAAAAAACTACAGTAAAATTCAGAGCCGTAGTACATTTTTACAATAAAGTTGTTTTTGATCAGCTTCAGTGATTCATTCCTACAATATGCAACTACTTCCTTCAATACATTTTTATAGCTTTGGATGCAGTCAATGTATTTTTTTATATTGTGGGCCATTTTCTGAACAGTAAAGCCAGTCCTTTATCAGCTGTCCTCCCAGAGTGTGAACCACTTGTTCTTCTTGATCTGTCCACTCTTGCTCCCTCCCTCTCACTCCATAGATAGCTCATCCTACTTAAGATACCAAAGCCACCCATGTGTGATATTGGCTATGCTGGCTTTCCAATGACTACTGTTACCCAATTGCACTCCAGCAGAATTTTGCCTCTGGAAAGCACTGGTTTTCAATCACAACTTTTCTTGCATATTGCAACGGGGAGCTTTTATTTGACTTTTTGGAGGTGAGCGTTGGATAAAAGTGACCTTCAATCAAGCTTTTATTTGACTTTTTGGTGGATAAAAGTGACTTTCAATCAAATGTCCCTATTGCAAATTATAATCTTTATTTTCTCCGATATATCTAAAGATGGAGGTGAAGAGCTTGTCTTGCTGAGTCATGCTCTGCCTCCACACATTCTATGAAAAAAACAAGTTGTTTGGGGAACCTACTTAAGTTTATATTTTTTTTACTGAAGAAGAAAACAAAGAACAATAAATAATTCAACACACACATGGTCTCTTTGAGGCAACAAGCAAGCAAAAAGAGCTGAAGCACAGGTTAGTAGATCATTAGGTGCACTTATCACACCTATCAACCATTCTGAGCGCAACATGCTTTTAAGCAGGTGAACACCAAGGAAGCAGCAGTACCAGGAGCAAACAAAGGGCAGGGCCATTATCTATGTGCTAACAAAATAAAAGCTAGTGTTGACAACGATTTTAAGCCTGTCCCTTGTTGAGTCTGCATGCTTCAAGATGTCCACTATTGTTTCAAAGCCCATGAAAGGAGACCAGACTATACGAATGACTACTGCCCTCAAACAGTAAGCTCAACAGTGATGAAGTGCTTTCAAATGGTTCAACCTGCTCCTTACTTCTTAACACGCTAAAGTTCAGTTTGCCTACCATGCCAAAAAAGAACGGCCTTTACTTCCCCCAAATCTCCCCTGGACAAGAAAGGGGGTTATAAGATTCTTGTTTATTGTCTAGAGTTCAGTGTTCGACATATACAGTGGACTGTACGACATGGATGTAGTCTCAGTGATGTCACCCATTGGTTTCCTGAAACGCAGTTTTGTCGCCCAACAATGGCCATCGCCATTAGGCAAATACAGTCTCAACCAAACTTTCAGTCAACCTAGTAACAGGCAAGGAGGTGGAGCCTCCTGAAAAACAGCTACAACATGCCAACGTTCAGTCAGATCTGTCAAGCGTCTAAATATGAATAACTCTTAGCCTTAATATCATCCAAATGGATGGGTTATAAAGAAAATCACTCCCTGACATTGTGTGTGGATAAAGGCATGAGCTATAACGTGGGTGTGAATATGACTTCTGGGTCTTTTGCAGCCAGCCTCAAGTGAAGCCTTTGCCCTTCAGACTCTTCATAGAGCTCGAGGACCTAAGATCAAACACCTGACCGTTCATGTAGATCCCATGACCTCCTCAGTGAAAGCTAGCGAGTATGTGTGAGCACAACTCTTCCAACCTCATGAAACCTCTTAACGCCAGACCAATTCTTGTGCTTGTACACACACAATTGCGTATCCAGCATACACTTTTTATACTGATATTCATTTTACTTTGATTGACAACTGTATGATTACATTAAACTTGAAGTTGAAGCCCAAGCCTCTAAAGTGCTGGAAATAAGTGATTCTTCTGTCTAGCCTAATTTTTCTTAGCATCAAAACTCCAGTGGTGCTTATATGCGCAAAGCTCCTGAAAACGTCCTCTTTTATCCCCCCTGTCAGCCTCCTAGTAACTGTTTTTTTGTGAAATTGGGGTGAGCCAATGTGAGAATACTGCAGGGAATTTTCAAGAAAATTAACTGCAACTGTGTGGGCGAGGTTGATGATGTTTATATCTAACGAGCAATCACAGACTGTACAGCATGCGATCAGTGTGATCTCTGTGCACGTAATGAAATTGCGCCTGTATGCCTACCATCCACCAGTATGTTCTTCTCCACTCATGTGTTGATATTATGTATATCAAACTATATCATATGTCAGGAAGATTTCATTGGCAACCTACCTGATATTATTTTAGAAATGTTCAGGAGCGTTTAAGAAAACTGCTCAGGTTAAAGCTGCAGTGTGCAGATAGATTCTACCTTTCTGTCTTTAGCTGCAGTGTTTCCTGTTGTTACAACAGCTTCTCTTCCGTCTAGACATGTGGGGGGAAATGTGTTGCAAGTGTGACTTTGGAAAATGGAACAAGGTATTTTCGCTGCACCTCTGTCAACGCTATAGACCAATCAATTAGGGCATTCTTTCTTTCGTTGTTCGGTTTCTGCTTTAAGTTATGCCCTGTGTATGCCTCTTTTTCAGTGTTATGCTTGTTTCCATGGCAATGACTCCCATGCTCCCACACTCTCTGCTTCCAGGTAGGCACTGACGGGGTAATAATGCTTCACTGAAGAATTTCTCATCATTACAGCTCCTGTGCTAGACCAAAGTGAAATATTCTAGCAGTACATCAATTGTCCCTGAGTGTGCTCCAATAAATTTTCATTGATATCTTGTTGGAAGGCTTCGGCATTAACATTCACCATACCAAAGTGACTTTTTACCTTTGTCTCTTCGTGTTAAGCTGAATAAGAGGGCCACAGTAGAGGGAACAGGCGGGGTGGCCTTTTTACTCGACAAAAGATAAATATCAAAAGGAAACGAAAAGTCAAGACTGGAATTATCTTTCTATACATGTAATGCTTTTCTTAAATGATCTTATCGTGCCTAATCACTAGAAATATTGTCCTTCAGTGGGCTTGGAATGAGCTGTTTAGTCAAAATACAGCCCCTGCTGCTTACACATGTTTAGTTTTTCTTCAAGGTCAGCTACCACATTTCATATCACTGCACCCCCTTCCACAGGCTTTGCTGACGATGCTCAAATCCAAGATTTATCTCGCTGCCTTTGTATGTTTCTACAAAATATAACAGGCAGTACAACTTGGTGAAGGAGAGACAAAGCATAACAGTCTCTTAAGCGGTGCATTACAACAATAGTTTATTTGGGGGGTTTATGTGACTAAGTGTGGCTTATTTGGGCAATTATCCACATTTTATATGAATACAAGGAAATGCTTGCAGAATGGAAATTCTTCTTAAGGGGGTCAAAAAGAAAAATAAGTTTGCTTTAATGTTCCCTTCCACCATCGTATCAGACACGACTCAAGTTCTTACAGTATGTAATTTAACTTGTTATTGTTGTTGCAGCCAAGATACTCCTATAAATGCTGTGGCTAACTTATCAATGTCTTGTATGTTGTCAATGATGCTTGCTTTGTTCCGTAGGGCCTTTGCTCTAACTTCCTATAGCTTTTTCATGATGACAAATGAAAGGGCAAGGAAGGTGTGCTCTCCCTGCATAGGCCTTTCCACACATTCATGTAGTGGAGGGGCAGGAAGGTATCCTGAACAGAGCCATACTGCCAAATATAAATGACTGCACAGCAATTAAAGCTCTCTTTGACCAAAGGGGTCCTGGCTGAAATCTGTTTTGTCTTTGAAGTAAGGGGAGATGACTTTTCTTCCGAAAATAGTTGAATGATTTTGGCCTACAGCCCAGTGTGCTGACAGGGCGACTCTGTGTGTGTGTCTTTGTGCGGGTGTGTGGGCCTGTATTTAATAAAAGACGGATTATGTGAATGTCAAGCTAGATGCCAGTGTCTTGCTGATGGAGGGTCAAGTATCACAGCCCTGAATGGCCAAAGATTTATGGTGGTCACTCTTAGACACTCTCCACCAGTCACCCTGCTTATATACCTCACTGTTCATGCTTCCCCCCTTTATTTCATTACTTAGAAGAACAAGAAGAGTATGGCATGTTGTCTTATTGATGTCTGTGAAAACACATATATACACACATATTTTTTAATAATTTTGTTTTTGCCTTTATATATATATTATATATATATAGGATGGTGGATAGAGTAGGAAGGAAAGTACATGGGGAATGACTTGCAGCAAAGGAGCTACAGGTCAGAGTTGAACCTGGGCTGCCCACTTGGAGGATTATAGCCTCAGTGCATGGGGCACAACCTAACCGCTTGGCCAATCTTGACCTCTCTGCACTAAATTGGTCCTTAGCCAGTGCTGTGTTATGGGTAGATCTCCTATCTTTAACATAACATGCTCGGGAGTTTGTTAGAGATGATGTATAAGAAATAAAGTGGTGTTGGTGGTAAGGTTTTAATGCACTGATCTATGAATGAACGTGGGCGACTCTGTATGCTGTCCACAGCTGCTTTACACAGTGTGAAAAATGTCTTGTACAGTATGAAATCCCTTGGGATCTCGCAGTAGGGATTTCAGGGCAGTAATGGTCATTCAGATGGCCATTCACTGTGTTCACCTGGATAAATCACCATAATGACACCAGGAACGCCAAATTCACACTTGTCTGGTTACATTTAAGCCTCTTTTTCAACCTTGGTTTTAACAAAGAAACATGTATTTTTTTTGCCTGCTTGAAACCAGGCTAGAAGATTAATACTTTAATTACATTTTTACTGTAATTAATTACAACATAGTTGTGTTCTTATGTTGCAAATGAGAATATGGATCAATGAGATGGCATTCAACAACCAGCCGACTACAGACAAAATCTGACCAATCAGATTCCATTTTGTAAATCCTTAGTTAAGAAAACCCCTCAGTTAATCAATCTACAACTGCATTTTCTAGGTGTGTTGACCTGACGTCAAGAAATTTGTTTAAGTACTATTTCAGCCAGGCTAACATGTTAACATGTATTTTAAAAGTCCAGCTTTAGCAGGACCAACACAATAAATCCACTTTTTCCAAACTGTAACTGTATGTTACAGTTTGTTACTGTAATCTGTCAACTGCAATCTGAAGAACAGTTTCCTTTGCACAGTAAAGGATTATACTCTGTCAAATTTGGTGAAAAATCATACTTCATGTTCCTTTGGCTGCATACTTTCTGGTGATGTGTGTTCATTTCTTGTCACTTTCCAGTAAAGCTTTCGGTTTCTTCTGCTGTTTCCACATTTAGCCTTTACTGGCATATCTGTGTTAGAGCTATGAGACGAGTGATGTGATTTGCTAAATGAGTAATTACAACCACACACACTTATATTCATGTTCACAACTGTTCATGTTTCACTGCTGTACATATATAGTCAACATGAACTATCATACAAAAAACTAGCATTTTTTTAATTATTTGAAATGTTATTTATCTACTCATATCTACAAATGTTAATAAAAGCATTCAGTTCAATATCTGATATTTGAATTATATACTGATTCATAGTGCTTTGTTCTTACAAAGTCCTCATTTCTTTTATATTAATGTTTATAGGACTAGATGACTTTTACATTCAGATAAAGATTGTGTGTTAAATTGCACCAGAATGCTGGAAAAACAGTGTCTGGACTGCATGACTTTGACCTCTCTTTTTGTCCCCAGGGTGCGGGCCAGCTGGCAAGGAGGCCCTTATTTTCTAAAAAAAATTCCGCGATCAGAAAAATACTTCTTTGTGCAATGTTTTACATCTGTGATGAACATCCTCTCCTCAAGTGTCTGTGGTTATGATGCAATGAAGTAAGCCATGATATGAGATGACCGACTTCTGTCTCTCTCATATATATGAAATGTTGTTTTTTTCAGACGATTCTTAAAAAACATTAAAATTATATATTTTTTTCTAAAATACAGAAAATAGGGTCACGTTGCTTTGGGAAAAAGTATATATTTACCAGGGAGGAAAAGGGATGAAGGCAAGAAAGGCTTACGGATCTTTGCACATCTAATGTGGATAATCCTGTGTAATCAAGCAACAACAAAGAAAACATTTCAACAGGCATGTTATAGTTCTGTCACTTGACAAGAAGAAACTAAATTACATAAGAGAAACAATCTGAGTATCCTGACCCAGTCTAACAGCACACAGCATAGTTTTGCATGAATTTTGAAAAAACACTTGTTTCTTTTTATTTCTCCAAGAAGAACAGTCCACTAGTTGTGTCCCCCTGAAAATCTTGAAACTTGACATAATAATGAAAAAGATACAACTTTGAGTTTTACTTTTCAAAATCTAGATTTCATATTTTAAATTCAAGAAACATCAATGAAATATTGCAACTCCTCCTATAGCAGCATGAAATATGTTTACATAATTGTTATAAATTATATTTTATTAAATAGATATTTCAAAAAAAGAGCCAGCTGTGTTAGAGTGAGGGAGCAACCTCTGCCATACCAGGAACCTCTACCCCTCTCCCATCAGCGGATATAAGTGCTGCTAAAGGAACAAGGTAAGAAACTGCTGCGGCATCAGCTCCTCCTTTTGACAAGAGAGCATCTACAGTGCTCATAAGTAAATAGAAATGTTAAATGGACTTGAGCTTGTATAGCGCTTTTCTATTCTTCTGACAACTCAAAGCGCTTTTACACCGCAGTTCACACCGCCCATTCACATCCATTCACACACTGATGGCAGAGGTTGCTATGCAGTGTGATCATCAGAAGTAACTAATCCCATTCATATACATTAGTACGCCACTGATGAAGCAGCTGGAGCATCTTGGGGTTAAGTGTCTTGCCCGAGGACACATCAGACATGTAGACATGGAGCCAGGGATCAAACCCCCAACCTTTTGGTCTACTAACTGAACCACAGCCAGCCCAGTGAGGTTCAATCCATTGATATTCTCTCCACCATCTCCCTTTATCCAGCCACAGCCAACCTCAAGATCTAATTTACTGCCCTAGAGAGATATGTTTATCTTGTGGAACATTCTGTTTAAATCATTTCTTTACTGCTAAAATAACTGTGTGTTTTTTAAATCTTTAAAAAAGAAATATTTGTCGGGGGCCACCAAAATCCCATGGTTTACCCTGCTGCCTATACCGATACGTTGAAGCTCCAGTTTAACAAAGGCCAGACACACAGCAGTATTATAATCCTTAGAATGTGCACTTTTTCGGCCAAGTGTTAATCGTTTGAACAACGGACGTTTAGGGTGATGCGTTTATGTCTTTGCAGTCCTAAACGTGTATGACAACTTGTTGTTTGTGAGAGAAAAAAACAAGCGAGAACATATACACACAAACATGCAACACAAGAAGACTGGATACGAAACAGGGAGACAGCGTGTTAATAAGAAGGGGATAGATGGAGGAAGAATGATGATCTCCCGTCTGCTGGGGATCTATTTCTGTGCCTCTCACACGGAGGTATCCACTTGGATCAGAATGTATGCATACACACTAATGCAGTAATGAGGGTATTTATCAGGAGAGCGCTTTTATGGCAACAATTACTTTGGGAGGAAAGTTGTCTCATCATGTTCGGAGCATTCTATTTGATACACAGCTGCATTTCGATTGAGTGGAAGGCTCCTCGTTTCCTTTGGTTCACTCTGATTTAGACGATCGTGAAGAATGTGTGTAGAAGCTTGATAGAGCTACAAAGGCTCAAGGCAAGAGGAAAGGGAAGCTCATTCTTGCAGGTTGAATGTATAAATCTCTGTAGCGCACAATAGGAACTTGAACAGATAACAAGTTTGGTTACAGTGAGCATGAACAACTCTGTCGTATTTTAGTTGTTATTGTTTAATCCTGTGTTTGGTAGTAAAGGGTGGGACAGAATATGAAAGACATCTAGACATCTATGCGCGCACTGTAAAAAAGTATTGCGTCATTTAAATAGAGGGAAAAAAACAGGAGCGTTTTGGAAAGGAATGTACAGTCAGGAACACTCTCGTCATGTGGCTCCTTTCCCACATGTCTCCCTCTCCCCCTGACTGTATCACTGTCCTATCTCTCTAATAAAGGCACAAAAATGAACCTTAAATGAAAGGATGCTCCCTGGTCTAGCTGAGCAGCATGCCACAGGTTTCCAGAGAGCACAGTGCCAGAGGCGGTTCTAGACCACTTTTACTGAGAGGGCCAAACTGGGGCTTGTTGTTTTGTCAGAGGGGAACATTAAACCCAGGAAAAATAGACAAAGATGATCGCTTTAAAAAATATATATTATGCCAAATAATAGCACACATCACAAAATACCATGATTTATATTTATTTCAGTAACAGAATTTAATACTTAGATTGTGAGTCCGGTTGTTTAGTCAACTACTGTGTATGTGTTATGAGGGGGGGCCACAGGGGGGACCAAGCTCAGTGTCACAGGGGCACTGGCCCCTGTTGGCCCCTGCCTAGAACCGCCCATGCACAGTGCTAAACCCCCCACAAGGGTGAACCAAAGGCTTTAGGCAGAAAGGGATGCGGCGGGGATGGTAGAGGCAAAGATTTGCTAGCAGCAGCAGTGTGAGCAGCATTGATGTAGAAGAGGTCAATGAGACGGAAGGTGTGTTTAAATTGGCCGCCTTGATGTGAGAATGAGCTGTGATTGGTGTAAATGTGTGTGATAAGAAGCAATGATTCAATCAGCTGGCTGTCAGCTGATTACAGCTGCGGTGTCCTGCATGAAGTAACGCAAAGCCTCATTTAATAAGTGTAACATTTGTTGTTGTTTTTTTTATCATTGTATTCTGTCACCACTTTGAGTTGACATATCTGCTATAGCATGACATGTTCCAGTTATTAAGACACACATTCTTGTCAGGTTCAACCACAAAAATGTTGATACCTTCACTTTGTTCAAGAGGATTATAGAAGTTCTTTCATCAGGGCAACATTGTATTTTTTTTAGTAGACTTTATTAATGACTAATTAGCTGCAGCTCTAATAACATCCACTTGGGCCCAAATTGTGTTTAATGCAAGAAGCTTATTTATTATGGTAACAATAGTTATCTCAGACAGTTACATGATGAACATAATAGCAGCTTAGAATTAGCATGTTAGCCTTATCACTTTACAGGTAACATATTAGTCAGAATACAATTTACCATGTTTTTTTTAACGCTAATATGTGTCCCTACAAACCCCCCAATTAAAGAAAAAGTCCATCCTCTCCATCTTTTGTTTGCTCCACTTTTCAGGAAATGTGTGCTCAAACAGGCCGTTTGAGATTTTCCCTTTGTGACCTCACAAAGGCCGGTAACCCCTCAGCCAGGAGGGTGACACCCCCATGGCTAGGTGTTTGTTCTGCCCTCTGAGTCGGCCTTCTCATCGTAAACAATTGGGCATGATGCAAGAGCTGCCCAAAACTTTCAAGAGGGGTGTGGTCTAAAACAGCTTGCATTTAAAGCTACAGACACAGAAACAGGGCTGAATAGAGGGGGTTATAGGCATGCTGGATCGGGGCAGATTTTAGCAAGAAACTTCACAGACATATTTTGGGGACCTCTGAGACTTAATTGAACTTGTTGACCTTTAAGCATGTGAGCATGATGATGTCAGCATTCAACTCTATGCACCACATACAAGCAGCTCAGGGTGGCAGTAGCTCAGTCTGTAGGGACTTGGGTTAGGAACCGGAGGGTCGCTGCTTTAAGTCCTGGTGCAGAACAAATATGGAAGTTGGTCTGGTAGCTGAAGAGGTGCCAGATCAACTTCTGAGCACTGCAGAGGTGCCCCTGAGCAAGGCACCAAACCCCCTCCACCACCATTAGTGCATGTCCATAGGATCCTGTTTCTGCATGTGTGTATTCATGACTTACAGAGTGTAAAAACTGAAAATATTGAAATCAATAAAAGTATATCTTAACATGGCTTAAGACTTAAGTCAAAGTGCAACAACCACCATCTCTTGAAAATCATAGTTTATCTGATTAAAAAAGTAACCCCTAATGGCAGGACTCACGTCTTTGCAATCAAGAAAACCAAAGAATGACATTTTGTCAGATTACAGCCCCTAGAAGAAGAAACTTTTTGACTTTGGTGCCTCCTTGTGGTTACATCAAGGCGACATAATAACACAAGCAAAGCGCAACACTATACCCTCTATTTGCATACGTTCAATCCATGAGCATTTAGAGAGAGGCTGATTGGCTGAAGTCATGGAACGCCCAAGTGTCTCTTGTGCTCAGTCTTCAGGGCGGAAAATGAGCCATCAGTATTATATTAAAAATTAATAAATGAACTCATTGTAGCTGTAATTTATTTAATTTAAGTATTTCCATTGATTGCTGTCTTGCACATGTTCCATCATGTTCCTTTATTTCTTAAATTGCCGATCAATAGGTGTAATGATGGTTTGTTTTGGCATCTGATGCTATTAAGCGATGAATCATGTGCCAGTGCAGATTCCTTTTAATTTCATAATGAACCTGCTTGCATTTTTAGTGGTGTGTCAAATTGTAGGTTATTTTAATTTGACCACAACACACACAGACTTAAGGCACATTGGGTGTAACATCTGGCTCTCAGTGCATCTGGCATGACATAATGCTGTCAGTTTTCCAGATTTTCTTCCAGCTATTTGCACCCATTTTTCCAACACTCATATTGGCATAAGAGCCACATTTCTCGTCTACCATTCAGCTTTTTGGAGCTCAGTAGCATACTGTACTGCCCAGTCTAAAACTCGCGCACATGACGTGTGACACTCCAGCACATGACATATTTGGCTTTAAAATGACGTCACGGCAGCGTGGGGCTCAGCAGGCAGGTCGTTCGTCAGTCTGAAAGAAAAGGAGCAGCAGGAGACGGACCAGCCTCCTCTCCTCTCTGATGACAAGCTCTCATTCCCCCTCTTCCAAACTCCTCTGGAAAAAAAAAAAACTCCCGACCTCCAGGATTCTCCTTTAAGGCTTCGCCTCCCCTCTTTCTTTTTTCAGTTGAACCCATTTATTTTCCATTTTCATTTAATGTATTTTTTTTATTTTGTCTAACCCCATTCGCATCCCTAAACCCGCGCAGAGATGTGAGAAGATAACCAGGACCCCCTGCAGCCAGCGGTGACTTCTTTCCTCCATGCTTCAGAGATCCGAAAATCCTCATCCTCCACCCCCAATATATTCAATCTTTTGGACGTTCATCTGCCTTTCAACAATGTGGGAGAACGTGCGCTGACATTTCAGCGGCGAGGATGCCAACCACACGCCTTGTTTTCTCCCTGCGCTGCTCTCATCTTTGTCTTTCCAGCGGGAGAGTAATGACAGCTTTGCGCGGAGGCAAAGTTTGAGGCTATTTTTTTGGGTCTCCCACTCACCTGCCCTGCTTCTCGCGTGCACCTCACTCCGTTTGACCGATAACGAGGACGATTACAAGAACTGTTGACGAGCAAGTTAGAAGGGACCTGATTATTGTTCTGGTACATTTTAAGTGGGATTTCGCACAGCTATTGAAGGTATTTGATGTGCGCAACGCTGAAGGATATGGCTTAAAAGAATGGTTGCGTTACTGACAGCTGGAGGAAGGTCCGTCCCTTGAGTGTTTTTTTTTTTTTTTTTTATCAGATATTGTCGACTTTGGAGGAAACCCATCTAAATGGGAGGATACCTGCAGGACTGAGACGGATTTGGCAGTCGAGAAAATGTGGGTAAAACGGAGTGTTGCACGCAGGTAAGAGACGCACAATTTTATTTATCGTGACAATAATTGAATCACAATCAGCAAATGATGAGCGGATCCGAAAGAGCAATTTATTTCCATGTAGTTTCACATTTGAATTCGCTTTTCGACAGTGTGTTGTCTCAGTTTTTCAATATACGCCACTGCAAGTTATGTGAGTCTGTTGGGATGGATAAATGAATTATATGTATCACAAGGTCTGTAAAAGCATGACAATGAAGGTTCATGGATACCAAAGTCCTTTCTAATACACCGACTATAATGTCATTTTAGTGGCAATGCAAACGCGAAGGCTTTATATGGATATAATTTGTGCTGTTCAAAAATAGAATATGACCAAAAGTTACACATTCTATACGCTGGGGGTCGCCAACAGTATGGCAGAAGCTACTCAGATAATCTGAAAGCCCAAACACACACACGAACAGCGCGCACAGACACTCGTGTATGCAGCCTGTCTGTCAGCTCCTGCACTATTGTGAAGACAAAAAAAAAAAGTGCAAGCGCCCTTAGACAAACCCCTAATGACAAAGAAAGAAACCGCTGAAATCAACGAAAATGTACATTTATGAGGACATTTCTTATGACAATGATGTGTCACTTTTTAATTGTAATCCCCCCAACACCATCCATCAAAAAAAGGAAAGATAGAAAGAAAAAGCTGTTTTCATGTAATGTGTGTTCCTTGTGAATAAAGTAGTAGGTGACTTATCAAAGATTCAAAGATTCAAGATGCCATGCAGACTGTCTGGAGGGAGTTCCAAAGCTTTACCCCCATCCATCCCAAAAAACACCCACACACATGCACTTGGGTGCTCTTCTCCTTCTGCTCTTTTTTGTTGTTGTTGCAATAATAACAAGAATAGTCATAGGACAAAATACCAAATGGATACTTTCTTTGTTTTGACGAAAAATAATTATGTAAGAAAGGTTTATTGATTAAGACTCGATTGGGAACTCTGCAAATTGTAGTTAAAATCGAGTCTGTTCATTTGCCCTGCGATCGCTTTAGATGTAATAACATGCAGTGAAATGAGACCAAACCTGCGAGCCGTGAGATTCCCTTGCCACCTGCTGGATCTCGTTCCCACCAGTGGCTCTAATTCCTGCCCCTAAGATGATGCATCTCTGTCTCCTGGATCAGTTAGAGGAACAAAGAAACCCATTTTCAGTTTTAGGATTGTCCCTGCCTCTTGCTGACACAATTTGGAATGCGAAAGTGGGATTTGGGATGAACGGCAAATTCTGAGCTGCTTCGTTTTAACCAGTTCAACTTGTTTCTTTGAATTTGCAATTGCAGACTATAAGGCTGCATATTGCGTTGTAGTTATTTTTATCAGGCAGCAATTGCAATGCCAGGTTTTTCTAAACACAATGTGTGAAGGAGAAAGCCTTGACTTCAAGTATACAATGTTTTTAACATGATTAGCATCTTTTCTCTTTTAGAAAAAGGCATTTGACATGTGCTGAAAAACCTCCTGTACCTGTTGTAACAGACTTAGAACAGACTGCCTACAAACACATCATGTGTGGGCGTTAATGGAGCAGCAAACCTGAAAGAAAGAAATGAATAAAAAAAACAGCTGAATATATAAACAAAAAACGGATCTTTAAAATGATACTGTAATACTCAATGTAATCTTTAATCACAGTAATCTGGGCATGATACCATTAAATGTTGCTGAACTGTTGATCTTTTCTTAAGGTTTCTCTTTGCACCTGGAATTATAAAAGATGTATGTATGGACTTATGTATGTAAAAAGTGTATTGTTTTAATGATTTTTATACAATAGTGTGATGATTATGTTACCCATAATTTCAGTGTTTCAACTGTGTTTCCATGCCAATCAGTGGAGTAAGGGCGAGAGGCATTTCAGCTCTAATGGAGAGACTGAAGAAGCATTTTGAACTTTAAAAAAATGTCAAAAAGGTAAAAATTTCTGTCATAACTTTTCCAAACCCATATTGATGAATTTGTATTATTTATGTTGTCCAACCAACAGTAAAAACCAAAAAGATAATCTCTTTGTATAATGTACAGTCTGTGATTGGAAACCTTTGGAGTACTTCCTTAAAAAACTACCAAAATCTTCAACGTTGGCAAATTCAAGTTCGTTTTTCGGGGTCTTCTTGAGTAGTGTTTGTGATACTCCCTATAGGAAACAACCCAAATTCAGAACTATAATTCAATATGTGAATGAAAAGACAAATATATCTAAGTGCCAGTTGTAACAAATGAACACAGCCTAAAACCTTCTGCCTGCCACTGTAAGGGTTTTCAATGCAGAGTTTCACACGTATATTTTTCTCATACATTTAAATTGAATCCAATTTAATAGATATATAACAAGCTCAAAAGAGCAAGTGTCTCACTGGAGGGTTAAACCAGCAGGGATTCATCTCTCCCAGGCTCTGCATCGAGGGCTTAATCTTTCACAGACGTCACACAGTTTTAGGTTCCCCACGGTGAGCTGCTCTTATAACGCTGAGCCACCAGAGATGCTATCATTCTGAGGCACACTGCAGCTTTCCTGAAAGACTTCATCTGTTTCCACTGGCTTACGACAGGCTTGTTAGTCATAGGTGTCTGTTAAGTACATGTATCTACATTTTTTGTTCAGGGAAGATTGTTTTAAAGAAATGGATGCTGGGTGATTGAGATATCTGGAGTGATGGAGGTCTACGATAAAAAATATTCATAGAATATACAAGCAGAAAAAGAAATGGTTTTACTCAGAGTAATAGCCTAATTTTTATTAATATTACAGACTGTAGAACCAGGTTTACAAATGTAAATGTGCTCTCCAATGAGGTGTTTTCTCTGGAGATGTTTATGACCAGTGGCTCTTCCTTACAGATGGCTTCACCGAGAACTCCGAGGCTGACTGTGACTTATATTCCTGATAGATGTTCCTGTGATTTAGGTGCCGCCTTAATAGCCTCTATGAGGGTTATTACCAGGCCTCTCTTGAGCACGATTAACCTAATTTGCAGCTGTGTTGCTTCTCTGAGATCCTATTCTCTGGATATTTGTGTGTGTGTGTGTGTGTGTGTGCGCATGCGTGTGTGTGTGTGTGCGCGCGTGTGTGTGTGTGTGTATGTATGTATGTATGTGTGTGTGTGTAAACACTCTGTCTGCTCAGCCGTCCGTCAAATCTAGAAGGATCGTCATAGTTTATCCCTTTGAAATAGATAAGGATGCTGGTCCTTCTGACAAAGCACCCAAGTACACCCAACAGAGAAACACGGGAGTAAAAAGAGATATTTGCGGTTGCTAAGGACACGAGTGAACCATAAATGACTCCTTATTGACTGTCATAACCAATTAGCAGGGGAGAGACATGGGCAGCAATATGACCGATACAACCATTGTTAAATTAAACTGACTGCCATATTACATAACTGTGTAGCTAATCCTTCAGAATAAGACACAAAGATTAGCTCATTTAGCTTCTGAAAAATCTATCTATCTATTTATCATCCATTAATCCATCCATCTATTTATCTAACATACACACATCTGTTTTTGCAATGTATGTATATGCCACTTTCATTTTACACTGTAAAAACTAAAATATTCTAAAGTGTATTCGTCTCATTTCAAGTCAAAAATATTTCTTTACTCTTCATATAAGCCACATTCACCTGACTAGTCCAGTTAAAAATCGTATTCCAATAAAAAACATTTAAAAAAGCCAAAAGCAGGCCAAAGTAGCTTTCAATGAGTGAAAATAGCAGCGAGCAAAATGTACTTGTTAAGTTTCTTAAAATTAGATCTTTTATCTTAATTCAAGAACACAAAAAAAACAAGTTAATCGTATGTGCTGCTCTGGCAGTAATTTAAACTCATTAAAAGCAATTTAGCTCTTATTTTTAGCTCCATATAAGATAACATCAGATAACACTTTATTGTCTGTCTGCACGGAAATTAGTTTTCCATCAATCCTCATATCAGAGTCACATGATGTGTTAAAGACACATCACGAAGACAACTTATGTTACATTAAAAAACACATTTAAATAAGAAGTTTTCTCGACTTGTCAGGTGAACGTGATATTTCTTTTTGACAAGAAACTAAACAAACACACTTCTTAATATTGGACTTTTTTGGAGTGCAGATTCAAGTATCATGCTTTACTTTGCTCTGACTTCTTTCACTCACACATCTTCCATGGGCTATTCTGGCTAACAAAGACACATGCTTTCATCCAAGTCTAAAATACCCACATTGAGTTCTTGTTAACTTCAAGTCTTATTTCTCAACATAGTGCCAGCACTTGTCAGCATGATTGGGCTTAATGACCAGCATGTCCATCTTGGTGCTACATGAGAAAGTGTGTTTTACCATTGCGCTGAAACACAGCGGCACAACCATCCCACGGAGTGAAAAAAACACAAAGAGCTCATTCTTGATTCATGTAGTGCACTTTGCTAGATCAATACAGCCTGATCAAAGAATCTGATTTATCCGTCAGCACCCTTCCCACTAACTGGCCATCTTCAGGCTCCGGGGGTGCCTCTGCAGTTCGCTTTTACTCAAAAGTAGTTCATAAATACACGTGAGAAAGTCCCAACCTCCCTCTTCTTCATTTTGTTCCCAACTGGCAAGTGTAAAGATATGAAATGAGGCTTAGGCCATATACAACTCTAGACAGTGAGGAGCTGAGTCGATATGTTCATTGGTACATTTGCCTGACCTTTGATTTATCACTTTCCCCCTATTCCCATGCTCTTTTCAGCCCTGCTTATCTATCTGAACATGTGGGTCATGCACACTGCAGTGGAGGACATAGCACAGTGGGAGTAATTAATGGGATGATGCAACAGCCTTGGGTGAGCATCTTAGACCCCCTCCGAACCATATTGTTCCCCTACGAATTATTATCCATCCCCAGCAACGCAGCAATGTTTCATAGCAGCTAAGATATGCCCTCTCTTAACCATACTTTTGCATAGAACCGCAAGGTTTACACAAGTGAGTGCTTCAGTGAACAAAGACCTTAAAGAACTGCCAAATTTGCATGATTAAGCCAGCAATGCAACCAGTTATATGGAAACAAAAAGATGGATTGCTATCCTGTAATTTCCACTAATATACTGTATGCTCACAGTTTAGAAAACTAATAATTAGAACTGAAAGATGAATGTTGGTGTCGGAAAGGGGGGGGGGGGGATTGGAGTGGCAGTAGGCAGTGACCTCATTTAGCATCCTACAGGCCTTTAGGGTAGACGCTCTTTCTGAGCCTCTCTGTAAATAATAAACAAGGCAATACTCGAGGAGGTACATATGATTGCAGACTTTGCTTTACTTTAAATGTTCCACCATTGTTGCCCCCCTGACGGCATTGATACTGCCGTTACCATTCATTCTTTAAGTGTTTCTTGCTTGCATGGGTGTTCATTTTTGAGTGTGTGGACAACCAATGTTTCAAATGGACATAGGGGAGCAATCATATCCCCGCTATAGAATAGTTAAAAGCGAGTATTTCACTAGCTATAGAAGCGATTTAGCTTTTTTGTACTGTGTATGTGTGCATGTGTGTGTGTGTGTGTGTGTGTGTGTGTGTGTGTGTGTGTGTGTGTGTGTGTGTGTGTTAAGCACGAGTAAGATTCCATGGAACGTTTTCCTCTCAGAGGTCTGCCGCAATCCGTACATCTTTCTGAAAAATCTTTTGAGATCCAACTGTGGTATTTACCTCCTTAATACAGGACACGTACAGAGGAGAGCTTAGCCTCTCCACCTCAGAGAATGTTTATTTCAAAGCTACACAACCAAATGCAGCTGTTATTCTGAAAAGTGGAACAAATACAAATAGTTCAAAACATGTGATTCTCTGCATCCTCTTGCCATATTTGTGGGATGTCTGTTTGTTTACAAGTATTCTAGATAGATAATACATCATGGCTATACATTGGTAGTCAGCTGGAGGATAGGATGTTGAAGGAAAATTGCCAGAAATAAATTAGAACAGCACAACACACTTAATGGAAAGGAGTGATTTGGTTCCTGTTTATCTTTTGCCGCCACAGAGCCATTTGCATGTGTGTATGTCGGTGAATATGGGTGTACAGTATAGATGTTGGGCTCTATTTGCCCCGATGCTTAGTTTGAGAGCTCGAGCACACAAGGCCTCACGGTTTGAACAAAGACATGATTGCATATTCAACAGGCTGCAAATAGAGAGTCAGAAGTATCATAGCTCCTCTTTTCAGTGGACAGAGGATGGACTCTCTAAGCTTTACTGGATGAAATGCAAACACTTCCACAACTGCAGTTTAAATACATCCACCAGCACAGGGCAAAATCTCATTTGCTCAACAATGAAGTGCATGCAATGAAAAACACAATACTCGTAAATCCATATATATATCTATATATATATAGATATATATAACCACAAGGAGTGAGACGGTTGCACAAATGCACCTTAAAGTATATGCACAGACTCATTTTAAATGTTCTCTTTCTCCATACAGACACAGCTGCTTATTTGCACTTCTGGTGAGATGCCAAACCTCATTTCGTTACTCTATACCTGTATATGTGTAATGACAATAAAGTTGAATCTCATCTCATCTCAGCTGTACCTTACCATACGAATGCTGCTGTGTAGCAGCTGTATAATTTAGGTCTCTTCTAATTTGTACAGGTCCAATTTTAATCTGTGATTTAAATGGTAAATAGCTTTTGATTCTTTTTCCTGCACGAGGTCATTTAAAATGTCTTGGTGGTATACATCTAATTTTTCAATTATATGGGTTTCATTTTGATCCCTGTAGGGGTAACGTTTTTGTGTGGCTTAATTTATACTTGGTGAGGAGGAAGTGGGTGTTGTTAGATGTAACAAATGTTAAAAGGCGATGTGTGTGTTTTGTAAGCTGCTACTGGATGCTGAAGTTTCCCTCAGGAACCATTACGTATCCATCCATCTGTCCGTCCAGCCCTCCGAAACTGCACATTATGGGCTTTGCTGAATGCTATGGAGATCTAAATGCAGGAAAACAGTTAAAACCTTTTTTTCTTTTTCCCCCCTGCAGGGAAATTCAAAGAAATACTATATGTTATACATGTCACCCCATACAGAGTTCCAGTCGGATACTTGTACTTTCCATTATAATTCTGCAGCACAATCCACATTTCAAGAACAATTTCAGTTATTTACATCAATTTTAATGCTGAGAAATTAATAAGCAAAGCATTGAGAAAGAATTGTCTGAATTTAAGCTGTTCCTCAATATATTAACTAAAAACTAAGTATGAAATGAACTCTCTTTTCTGCCTCTCAGACTGAGTAATCATTAAAAGTAGGTAAATAAGATAAACGAATAGTCTTGACCTGGTATAGTGTCTTTTATAGTGTGTGGTGTTTTGCTGCTCTCTAACAAAGCCTGATAAAGCATATCCCTGCCCTTCTGCCAGATTCTTTTCTTTTTAGTCCAAAAAATGTCTTAGAAACTATGAATATATGTAGATTCCGCCGCCAGGGGACTCTCGATCAATACTACAATAATTATGGAATCATGAAACCCCCACCCCCACATTGTCATAAAATTCGACATGTTGTATGTTTAAAGTTGATGGCTGGGCAGCGAAACAAAAGGTAGAAACCATCCATGAAAATAAAGGAACTGAAGATATTTTGTTGTTATTGAGCAAGTGATTTAAGATTTATTTTGAACACACTGTTATTAGGAAATACTATTTTCACATAGTTTAAGTGGTTGTGAGTGTGCAGGAATTGTGAGGACCTTAAAATGCATTTTGACTCATGCCTGCCAAGTGCACGCAATACATAAAGTTTATCAGCCGTGTGGATTTAAAATCACCTTTAGTTGTCAGGCATTCAGATGTAACATCCAAGAATCTGCCATCCCTTTAGTCTTTGCTCAGAAACAAAAAGGCTCTTTGGGCCTCATCCCTAGAAAAGTGCTTTACACAATGGGAGAAGAGAAGCTCCAGTAAAGTGCAGAGCAGACAAAAAAAAAGAATGAGAACTGAATTAACATTACAATAGAGCATTTTTGCTAATGGTTCATTTTGAGTTGCTGTCCAAATATGAAGCTGTCTGTTGGGTTTCTGCTTGATAAAAAGGTGCTGATGCCTCCAGTCCATATGCTTTGCATGCTGTACTGTGTGAGCTCAACATTTGATAGCACACGTTTGCTGACTGTCATTCCCCCTCTTCTCTAAGCACTTCAGACAATTCTGATGAATTGGGCTTTGCTTTCCTTAAGTGAAGAGTTTACCTTTAAGTCTGACGAAAAGGGGAAGCACTTCCTCAACAATGTGTCACTGTTTGCCTTCGCTGTCATAAAAAGACATGACGTGTTCTAGAGGCCGTACACCTGTTAAAAAATGGTTTTGAATATAATAATGGAAGCCTCGTAGATCATAAATTTCCAATGTGCATTCAATTCATCAAGTTTTTAGAGGTTCCTTTCAGCATTGTGTATATCCTTTGACATTTCAATTGGCTTTATCATCAACACTTAACTGAGTTTACTGGACTGGAAATGCAATCCATCCATATTTTTCATATGGATAACACATTTCTCTGGGAAGTCAGACCTTTATAACGTCCATTTATTCTCCTCAATTACAGCTTGGTGTTTCTTCTCAACTGTACGCATGATAACGCTCATTTGGGATGATCGTTTTTCCGCGTTCACCTTGTGGGGATTCAAGTAATTGAAGGTTTTTATCTCCATGGAGACCATTACAAAAGCACTGAACATCATGGGAGGTTAATGATATCTTATACTTATAGGTAAATGATATGTTCCAATATGCAAAAATAAATACATTTCACATGTGTTTACTGACCGTCTTGCACTTTCTATTGTGTGCAGCAATCATCAGCATGCCATGTTAGCTCATGAATATCCATATAAATGTGTAATATCTCTGCATTGCATTTGCTTTTAAGCAGTTAAAAGAGAAAGAGGTTGTGCTGGTCAATTTATTGCAGTATAACAGCTTACTCATGCACTTGATCCATTTAGTATGAAGAGGGTTTTAGACCAAGAGCTAAAGGTCAAATGTTCACCAACAGTTTTTATCCTGGGGAGCAATTTAATGTTTGTACCAAATGTAATGATAATTTATCCAACACATGTCCAAGCACTTCAGTCCGAAGGGTGTATTTAAGCTACCATAAACCCCATACTCCCCAAGAGCGTTTGTTCTGTACAGCCACCATGCAACATAAGACCTTTGCCTGTTCTCTATAATAAATCTTCCCCAAAAGTCCCATGCATAATAGTCTACTCTACCCACTGAAGTTAAAGAACTGCAAGGTCTACACCAGGATGTATAAATAACTTCAGTACGTGAGGCAGAAAGAAATAATTTACTGAATTCATTGAAGTGCCTCCCGTGCAAGTGCAACAATGAAAATGTATGCCCCGGTGAGTCTCCAGTCAACGTTTTCCTAGAGTCGTTCCAATATCTAAACCCGCCTCAGATATGCCTCAGATAAAACCTGAAATGCTCTGTCAGATTTTGGTATGTCTGTTATGCACCGACTCAACAACAAAGTTTTACCAGCATCCTAAAAAAGTCAACATGTTTCACAGGGAATTGATCCTTCTTTGCTGCTCCAAAGCAGCATCCTGCACAGCAAGCTGCACTGTGCTTTAACTGTGGATCAAACATGGCTGACACTCACTCAACTACTATTTGAGTAGCAATTTCAGGTAATTTATCAACATACGATAGCTTAAACAACACTACTGTTCAAACTTTGTATAATGTCAGCCAGGGCTAGGAAAAAGTCTGTTTTTACATCCTGATATATATGCTGTTTGTTATAAAAGACAGTTAAAACTGATAAAGCACTCAATGTAGCAGCTTCTTGTTAAAGATCTGTGTTTCTCTGACAAAACTGAGCTGCCACTAACAATCCAGTTGTTTTAAAGTGTTCAGGCTGTTTAAAGGTTAGGATTCATACAGTTTCATTATTCAAAAGATGAACCTAGCTTGCCCCTAACACCAACTAAATCTTTAACATCTTAAGATCTTTGACATCTGACAGCTAAAATCTAGTTTTTTATACAATTAAAAACAACCACCATCTTAAAATTAATGGTGACATTCTTGAGACAGTATTAAAAAACACAAGGTACTCGTGCCCTAATGAAAGGATAAGCCCTCAGTGAAGACATCCATCATCCCATTTTTCCCCTATGCCCTATTGATAAGTGACATAACCTACCCTATGGTCCTTATGCCACAGCAACCTAAACAGCATTGTCACTTTCAACAGACCCAGGCTGTGTTGGTGCAAGCTCCAGGTACAATAGATACTACCTACTCTATCAGATGGCCACTTCTGGCCTCCACAACTCAACATGTATGCTAATGGATGGAAAAGAGCCAGGACATCACTGGGGTTGTCAAGTGGGAACCTCCCTTCACTAATGTTTCAGCCGATTAGTCTCACGAAACCTCGGGAAGGCCGGCCTGTGAGCTCCAGCATCCCAGAGCCCCCCCGCCCAACAAACCCACACATAGAACTTCTACATCTTTCTTACCCTTCCACATGGCTGCCACAGCCCAAACAGCAACAAATGATAAAGACAAGTAAATGGACATAACATACAACCCTGTTTTTCAAAACACTTAAACCATTTTTCAAAAAGTTGAAAGACAACATGTTCTTTTTTTTTAAATTTGAATTTGATATCGATAACACATTTCAAAAAAGTTAATACACCGGTAGCAAACGTCTGTAAAATCACATAATGCATTTATTACAACACGATGGCTCCACAGTAAAAGAGCCTGGGTGGAAAACTGGACTTTCTGCAGGCCTGACTTGTCACCCATTGAAAATGTTTGGAGCATTATGAAACTAAATAATCTAAATAATCTAATCTAAATAAGACAAACTGTCAAACACAGCTGATATTCATTCATTAAGCAAGACTGGAAAAACATTCCACTTTGAAAATGACAGAATGGGGTCTCCTTGGTTCCCAAAATGCTTAGAGTTCCTGAAATTCCTGGATTGAATTTCTTATCTACTGATCAGTAGTTAACGTGCTCTACACCCTGCTTTTGAAAATCCAGCCAACAGCTGACGTTTCTAGAAAACTCTTAACAATTTGGCAATTCTACCCTTGAAAATCCCTCAACTAAAACAACATTAACAATGTTTTAGGATCATCAACAATGTGTGCATGTCTTATTAGTCTCACACCTCATGCTTCTACTCTTCTTTCTGCTGAACAGATTGATCTACCTTTAAAGTCTGTCCAATATGTCATGGCAAGCTCATTCCCATCACCAGGGTACTTATTGAACAGAGCGCTGTGCATGCAACAGGGCTTCTGTAACAGATGATGTAACATGGATAATAGAGGCAGGATAGGGAAGGTAAAAGTCTGTGAAGCAGGTTTTATTTATCTGTGGCACATCAGCCAGGTGCTTTTGCTACCTTAAACACCTGACTTAAGCGGACCGTTTAAAGAGCAGATGTGCTTTGGGGTTTTCCGTTTAGTGCCTACACCTGCAGCACAGATACAGGATAGGGTTGGATAGGTCGTTGATAACTGTCAATGCAGTGGTTTATAAAATTTAACAGATATAACAGTGAAAACGTGAAATCATTGTGATTTTTTGGCTGTTTTAACGATTTCAAGTGGAAAAAGGTTTTAAGGAGAAACTTGTTTCAAAGGAACATACTTGAAGCTTGGTCTTTTTTTCTTTTTTTTCTCCCACCCTTCCCACCGTGCGAAGGGTGGGAGAGAAAGAGTCTTAAACCTAAACCCTTTTCATTTCCTATTAGAATATCCTATGTCCCTCCTTTGACTGACTTGGGTTTGCTTTCTCTGAAATTCTGTCTCCATGTAATACAGTTTGATGAAACTCCTCCTCCATAATGCTTTGGAAGCTTTGTATTGGAAGTTTCCGGTGCAGCCTTAAGAATTCTTAAAGAAAAATGGAGAAAAAAAAAGATGAGTGAGCTGTTGTTTGGCGCAGAACTTGAAGTATTGCAAGAATTTAGTTTTGCCTGATTTGCTAGGATATTGTGGTGTAATTTATTCTTAACAAATTCTACGCATGGCAGATTCAAAGGGCATTGGGATCATTGCCAAACTTTTGGCAGATATAAAAAGGGTGAAACACTTTCTTACAGACTGAAAAAACACAACTAATGAAATGAAAGAGAGGAGTTCATTTAAAAAAAATAAAATCTTAAATTTCAAAGTCAATAAGTGAGAAATAACCCTGACACGAAGCTAATACTTCAATTCTTGATTTGTCCAAAGAACTAATATTCTGGCAGAGAATATAGAACCTGTTGCACTGACTGCTTAATGTGTCTCTTGCTGCCACACTTCCTGTTTTAGCTTCTCTCCTGTTTTAGTAACCAGCTGGTATTTATTGAACATGGAGATACAGAAACTACTTTTACAAAGGCATAATGAAATCAAATAAGAACAATGTCCTTCACTAATCCCAGAGAGGTCAGAGTCATTTACATAACATGTTTCCCATAAAGCAAAAAAAAACATCTTTATAGTAAGGTTGTTTGCAACAAGTGAAATACATTTTTTTTACCACGTTTAGCGTTGTGATTCATGATTTTCAGAGGTCACTTCTGTTGTTTAGGAGATTAAGCAGCATTTCCAGCCACTATGACTTCATGCACTTGTGATTTTGCCATGATGCTAACATGGCATGAACCCTCTTCTATTATTGAAGGCTTAAGTTTGTCTTCACAGAGTGACAGTGCATGATGTCATTCATGTTCTGTTTACTCATTAGTCTCAGCTGAGCGAGCATTGCTCAGTGGAGCAGAAGAGGTTTCCTGGACAGTGAAGAGGTGCACTTATTGTAGACATGGAGACTCACCAAGACATGGATATTATTTCTGGACTCAGCAAGGACCTTAAAAAAAACATCTGACCCACTGATGCACAAAAATAACCGCGCCATGGGAATGTTATAGCCAAACTCTTGGTGAAATCATATTAATAATACTAATACTAGTAAATGATTTTACTATTTAAATGTAAGGGCGTCAATGCCAAAGTTAATTAGAAAATCTGCTAAATTAGGGCACCAGTAGCCTAGTGGTTAGTTTGCACACCCCATGCATGGAGGCTGAGGTCCTCCAAGCGGGTGGCCTGGGTTCAAATCCGGCCTGTGGCGCCTTTCCTGCATGTCATTCCTCACTTTCACTCTCCCTGATTTCTGACTATCCGCTATCCTATGTCTACAATAAAGGCACAAAGAGCCTAAAAATACATCTTTAAAATCTGTAAAATTCATTTTTAAGACATAAAAACTTTTGACTTTATTGTCCCCATGTGGAAATTCCTTTTCACAGCCCTGTTTCTGTCCAATAGACATTTCCCATCAAAGAACAGTATACATACAAAAAACGAAGAGTATAAAACAAACAGAGTTAAACAAAAATCAAGAGCCATTCTGGCCTGTTCAGCGAGGCCTTTTGCTTAGGGCAGCTATAACAGCAGGGTTCATTTCCCAAGGCAAGCCCTTCTGCACCTCAGTGCTCTGTACCTGCGTCCTGAGGGAAGTGGGGTGAGGTGGGTGTTTAGAGGATGTGTGAGGTCCTGTTTTATTCAGGTTGCAATGCATGTGATGGCCCTGTTGTTGAGTTGTGTGATGTTGGGTGTGGGGAGACCAAGAATTCTGGCAGCTGTGGTTGTGATGCGTATGTATTTGGCCTATGATTTTAACAGATAACATGCTAAAGAAGCAGGTGGAACAGTACATTGGGATGGGCTGGATCATCATTTTACGATATTTATTAGTGAGGTGTGATGACATTTGACTGTAACAATGCTTAACAGCGGAACAGTGTCTTGCATTGCACTGAAAATCCACTAAGTCAGTCAGTGTAAAAACAGAACTTCAGTATTGTGTTCTCAGATTTATAAATGAATCATAGCTTTTTCAGTGCAGTCCTCACAATGTGTCTAGAATCTCATGGCAGCTTTAGAGTTTTTTTTTGGAATTATAAGCTATAAGGGTATTTTATTTTAGTAGCTATCATTGCTGTAATTTTTTTACATTTTCTTTAGATCCTGACAGAAATAATTACATAAAAAGAATTATATTCATGGCTGTTGAAGGCTGGATAAAGCTTTCTTAGGCGGCCCTGTAACATTTAAATGCAGACTTGAGTGCAATATTCTGTGCGCTAAATGCGCAGAACTGACAATAGTCTTCAATGAATAAAAAATAGCTTTCAACAAGAAAGCCAGAGATGGGTAACTTGATGCTGCTGCAATGGCACCGACATGCAGTACTCTTCTCTGCTCCTGCATCATGCTGTAAGAGAGGCTGAGCACTTTCATTCATGTGTTCATTGAGAGCAGCGCTCTGACATTTGTCCAGATGGACTCTTTCAAAATGAAGACTTCTTGAGCTGCTTTCTCCAAAGTGCCTATCGCAACATTAATTTTGACAAACACTAATTTCCACAAACCCTAACTGCAACAATGAAACAATTGCAGTAATGTTGTTGTTTTTTTAAAGTTCTGTCAGATTTAGAAATTAAAAAGTTGGACTGCATTAAGAGAATAAAAACACATGTTGTCGCTCTGGTTATCAGTCTTCAATGAACTATAGCCATATTCTGTTGTTTAAACACTTCTTTTTATACTTTATTTTATAATAATTATTTTTTAAATGTTGCTTTCATTGCAACAGAAAAACATCCGTGTTAGAATTTGGAAAGTGGAGACAAAACATTGATACATATTTCAGATAGGTAGATAGAAAAATAGACACTTTGCTTTAAACACTGTTATTCAAGCGTTATAAGAAGCAGACAGTAATTTGACAAAGGATGATAACTAGGGCTGTCAACAATTAAATACATTTAATTGCTATTTAAGGCTGAATTTAAATAATTGAGCGCGATTAATTCCATTTTTAATCATGCTTGAAATTTCATTATTTTGCTTTCCAAAAAGCCTTAACCAAGTTAAACAAGGGTGAACTACTTCCTGTTTTGACCTACTTTTCCTCTGAAAGAAAATAGGGAACTTGTGGTAGAACAGTTACAACTTTAACTCAACCATAGAAAAAAATAAATAACTTGTTACCACTAGAAAAAACAAACCGCTAACGAGAATGGTAAAAAGTTAAATGTTTGATGTTACGAGGTAGATATTGTTTTTGACTTGTCAACTCAGCCGCCTTGGAGTGTTTTCCTTTTGGTATGAAATGAGCCGTTAAAAGGCGTAGATGTGTCATTCTTCTCCATCACTGTGTGTACAGGAAGATACTGCTGTCAGTGCAGTGGCTTAGCTACGGTGCGCCTAAAGGGACAAAATTGCAAACGATCAATGTTGTTACAGATTAGGATTTCACTCATTTCTGCCTTTAATCGCATCACAATTAAATGGTTAACACTGAAAATCCTAATTATAACACAACAATTTAGTGATAGCTCTGAGTTACTAAAGTTGGCACATGATAAATGACTTTATAAAAAATTCTCCATCATAGAACCCTACTATGTGTTTGTAATACTTCTCTCTCTCTCTCACACGCATTTGCGGGGCCATTGTTGTAATTTGATGAAGCAGTCAAATGCATCTTGCCTCGCCAGTGGTCTATGTGTCATTTGAAAGGAGAAATGTCCTTGTTCTGTGGCCTGGATGCTAAAGAAATTTTTACCCCCTAGAGGGGTAAACTGCCACACAGCTCCTTCCCTGTTCTCCCTTTTTCTTTGTCCATCTCCGTTCCTCTCTCAGGGTAATGCAAATGCATACTCCATATCCCCCCATCTCTATTTTAAGAGTCTTCTCCCCAGTGTGAAAAGGCTGGGCTCGGGGCGAGCAGAATCAGGGAAGCCAGAATGAATGGAAAGACTTTGTCTGAGCTCTCACCAGCATCCCCACTGTCTTTGGTGTATTTCTTAATCCGTAATCCTTTCTAGCTCTTCAAACAAATTGCTTGAACTGTAGTTTGGCCCAGTGTTTGAGTGTTAAAGAAGACTTAACCAAACATCACTCCCGGAGGTTTGTGAGGAAAACTATGACAGTGACACGTTGGCTATGAATAAAGTATCAAACTCTTCATACAAAATGACACTGAATTCCAGAAGAAGCTTTTCCAACTGGTAACCAATCTGATTGTACTGATGCTTTCAAAGACAAGATGGGCATCATAATATTACAGGAATTAGCCCTGAGTGTTGCTCCTTGTTTCCACTTGGTCTGTGCGCGCGCGCCCTGCCCCACTGGCTCTGTTTCTGTACACACATCACAAGTTGAAGAACGACAAGATCCCACAGAAATAAATTGGAAAACGTGCAAACTGCATGTTGTTTTGTCTTTCTGAGGTTGCTTTGTTGTTTGTTTGGTGACTTGACTTAATATTGATAAATCGGTGGGAAATACATTCGTGAGTCCGTATATCCTGTTTTATTTTGAAATTGACCTGACGCTCTGTTCCTTTACCTTGTCTGACTTCCTGCCAGGGTCGTTCTATTTTGTCCATCTTGACTGTGCAGTGCTTGCTGCCGGAGCTCGGTCAGAAAAATAGACCCGCAGGGTATTTGAAACAAAGCAGAGCGTAGTGTCGCTGCTGGCACACTTCGGAGAAAGACCGAGCAGTTGCTGTGGAAACAGGAGCATTGACTAAAGTAACAGCGAATGGCGGCGTAGTGCACGGTGCTGACGGACTGTCGCGCATACAGAGTATGTGGAAATTAGGAGTCAATGTGGCATAAAATAAATATTTTTAGTTAGTCCAGTTAGTTTTAAATAGACAAGATGCTTTCAATGAGTGCCGATATAAAGTATAACATCATAAAGGACTTCTGACTGTGTTTTAACACTCTGATGTAACTGTTTACATGATGAATGGGAACATAAACATAAAATTAAATGTACGTACAGGCAATACAAGGTCAGCTTACATAGGTTACCAAACCCCTAGTTTAGGGAAAATGTTTGGGTTGCTCAGCAGCAGTCCAGTTCCAGTTCTATTGTGGAACTGTTTGTGAAGATGGAGCCCATAAGATTAAATGAACAAAAAAAAGAATAATCTGATGTTGCTGATTACTTTATACTTGACGCTTCATGTAGAACTGTTGTGTAATATCACACTATCACACTGGTCATGCTGTCGTTCTGATTATCAGCACAGCTGTGATTTTCTTCAGCCATATGACGTTTCAGTTCTGCAGCATGTCCTTAATTGTAATATAACCTCCATGGTATTATACTGTGATAAAACCTTTTTGAGGAAGGAGACCACTGACTCTGCATTAGTCAGCAGTCTCTGCAGGGTGCCTGATGATGCCATCTTCACCCACGATTCTGCTGGAGGAGCATTGTCGGTCAGAGTGTGTTAAAGGTCTGACTTTTATCATGAGCCCTCAGACGGGTGCTAGTTGCAAGGATTCTTCTGTTCTAACTTTGTTGAGTGTGAACACAAGCACTGAACAGACTTCTATCTGAAGTTTCTTGCTCCCAAAGTTGGCTGGATGCCGCACATTCTGTGCGATTCGGGCAGCAAGCTGCTGAGTCCCAGGCTTGTGGCCTGATGGCTCCCCTCTGCGCCGCAGGCCTGAGTGCGAGGGGTGGAACAGCAACAGGAGACGAGCATGAGCTCTGGAGAACAGTCTAATCATCAGGTTTTTTTGTATTTTGTATCTTTGGTTTTATACTTTTACAGTCTTGGGATCAATTTTAAATAAACTATGCTCAGTTTACTTATCGTATAGTTACATATTCAAATCTCCTGTTTAATTAGCAATCATAGTAGCATAGCATAAGAAGATTACATATTTAAATTGTAAATGGCAAAGTCATTTTTTTTGTTTTTTGGATGAGTTATATATACCGTGTCCTAACAGCACGTGGGCGTTGGATATCGCAATGCATTCAGCATGATCACAAGCTGCTGTCCACACTGCTTCCGTTAAATATTAAATTCTCAGCTCTGAAATTCAGATTGCCCTTGCAAACAATATGACATCCAATGCTTTTATTCTGAAGGTGAACAAACAGAACAGTGGTGCTTTGTATTGACGAGCATCTGACTCAAATCACAACACTCAGAGGCTGGCCAGTAAACAGCAGAAATAAGGTCTTTTCCGGTGTTAACCAAAGTCAAAGCACAACATTTCAATCTTGGATGCGCCGCATAGCACTGCTCTGTCTAACTGCTAAGGGGCAGATAAGACAGTTGAATAGGAAACATCAGAATCAAGCTGATTTTGTCTCAGACGCTTGCTCGCTTTGCATGCTATTAGGACAGGATGTTAGAGAGGCCACTACAGGGTCATGCGGTGTGGTGCCATGTCTATGAAAACAGTTCTAATTTATAAAAAATGATAATCTCAAGACAATTTACATAAAGAGCAGATAAAAGACCTTACACATTGTTATATTATCTACAAAAACCCAGCATTAATCCATCATGAACGCCAATGCAACCTAACCTTTGCTAATTAGGAAATACATGCATGGGGTCCAAGTTTCAGCGACATCACCACTTTAAGAATAAAGGGCGGAAAGATCCTGCAGGTTTAGAACAGTCTCTTTCTTAGACTTGTCGTTTGAACTTTCTTAGGAACAAATTCAAGAAAGAACTTAGGAAGACATTGGTGACTGAGCAGGTTGAATGGTCAAACACTTAAAGTGCTATATATAAGGGCAGACCATTTATGTTCTTGCTGAAAATTGGTTTCCGCAAGCGTGACAGCTCATGTTCTTTTAGTTATGAGGCATTGACCTTTTGTAACAAACATATCTATTAATTGTAGCACCTTTTATTACAAGACTTCATGAGAGCTGGTGCGCTCACCTGTCTTATACTGAGGTCCACATGACAAAAAGTCTATTTAGAGAAACCAAGTTTGGTGTCGAGGTTCTGAATATGTTAAAATAAATCTCATTTTAACCTCTTGATGTGCATGTTTGGACCCAACACAGAAAACCGCCCACTGCAACCTGAAACTTCATGATCTACAGCTGGCAAACCTTTTCCCCGGTGGATCTGTATTTTTCAAAGTGCTGTTTTTAGATATGTGTGGGAGGTACATGGACACCATAGTTCAGAGTGGAAATGCTCTATCAGTTGCGAGTTCTACCCTGAATATATCACCACTGGTTTTTTTTTTGTACTCCAAAATTCTTAACACAGGAAAATTCCACTGAGCTGTTAAACAAAAGCAAACCACGGATTCAGTCTACACCCTGCTAGGCAGATAGGGTCTTCCATCACCACCAGCCTTCCATCAGATGTGGAGTCACCTTTAACAAGGCAATTGTCAATGGCTGTGTGGGCTGGAAAATGATGTGTACTCAGAGGCAGGGTTGTCAAGACCAAAGTGATAACATTTTCTATAGTTGGCTGGGGAAGGGCAAAGGGGATTGACAAAGCCATGCCTTTTTCACCTCCCTCAGGTGGAAAAAAAAAAATCTGCCAAGGCCTCACTTCTGCAAACTCTTAAGAAGTTCTAATTAAGACCTACGTTGTACAAGTGTTCACAGTGTGGTGATGTCACAAGAACTGGGTCAGAGATCCAGTGCAGAAGACAATAATTGGGCTGCAGTATCTGATTAGCTGCAGAGATAATAGTTTTGTTTTAGTGGGTCTTGCATGAGGCGAAGGATAAATTCAAAGACCCAGATAATCCTTCATTAGCCCCATGTACTCTCATGACAATTCATATAAACTATAAGGAAGCAATGTTGCTCTAAATATAGACTTCTTTTAATAGTCCCTTCTGTATGTGTAGTTTATGCTTGTTTATGTGTTCTTCTCTGTTTCACTTTTTTGTAAAACTGGACTTCCTTTGCTCATTTAAGCAGTGTGGCTTTGTGATTCATTAAAAAAAAGGCTTCAGAGGAGCCTTTAATGTTGGCCTCATTCACAGAGACGGTATCCTGCCCTTTGTTTCTTTGCTAATCTGTGCCCCACTATAGCACATGGTTTGCAGAAGTGCGGTTCATATCAGCCGACAAAGCACTCATTTACTTTGATCCTGTCTTGGGGAAGAGTAAAACCCATCAGCATTGTAAAGCCTTTTCCAGGATCCTTGACATGTTTGAAGCCCTAAATAGGTGATGATGGGGCGCCAGGAGCAGTGTGTAGTCCTCGGAGCAGACAGCCTGGGTTTGAGTCTGACCTGTCATTCCCCACTCTCTCTTCCTGATTTCCCACTCTATCCACTGTCCTGTCTCTCCAATAAAGACATAAAAAGCCCAATAAAAAGGTAATGATCTTATTTGAGATGCAATGTTACTATTAAATTGCCCTTCAAAAAGCTTGGCATCATGAATTTCCTCCTTAGAGATACAATATAACTGCAAAAATAATGATGCGAATCAAGACTGTATTCAAACAAGCAACATTAAAAGTTTGTCACAAAATTTGGAAATATGTGCACTGCACTTCCTGTCAGCCCCTGTGTGTTCAATCAGACTTTAAGGTGTTTGTTTGCACTTACTGACGTTGTTTCCTCCTTTCTAGATCCTTGCTTGTGTTGTACTAAGTCTCTGATGTACGTCACTTTGGATAAAAAGCTTCTGCTAAATGAATTGTACAAATTGTAGAAATGTGTGACACATTATCCCTGAAGCCCCCCTTAATAGCTCTCTGTGAGCATGCCATGCTGAAATAGGTCGGATTGACTGGGAGTCAGTGCTAGATCCAAAATGAAAAATACAAATCATATTCACAAAAAAAAAGATCATAATTATGAGAAATATATATATTTCTCATAATTCTGTCCCAGCTTTTGAGGAGTGGCTGTTTCTCTGGGGAATCTTATGGAACATAAGATCGACTGAGAAAACAAGCAGCATTTTTATATAGTCAATGATTTTAAGATGCAATTTGACACCATGGTCAGTACAAGATCACATTTTTCTCAGCAACAATAGACACTCACTGTTTCAACATCACTGTTCAATATTCAGTTTGTTACTTCATATGCCTGCATGGATATACAGTAGCTAAATATAGCGACTGAATAGTGATGCCTCTACATGTGTGATGCTGCTTAATGTAGCAGATGTTGCACACATAAAGGTTAGATATTTCTCTGCAGCATATCACTGCTGACATCATACATAGTCATGGAATGAGTTATACAATTGAGTCAATACACAGAGATTACAGTCATGTTAGTACACATTGATACAGAGAAAACAATGGTGACCGTGAACTATGAGTAAGATGATGATTAAGGCTTGGGTCATCATGGGAATTTCATAGCAGCTACGTTGTAACTCGTGGCCATGCATGATTTAGTACCCTGAACCAAATCATGCTGACTAATTCACATAAACTCACTGAGCACAGACCATAACAGCCTTCAAACTGTGCAGTACTGGCACAGTGTTTCCCTCTGGATTTTGAGAAACAATTGGGGATGGACCACAGACCAGGCAGATCAGGGGGGACGCTCACTATGAAGGTAACTGCATCAATCTGGTGCACTTTTAGAGCAAAAATATAGAGGCTGTTACAACTTATAAAAGCTCTTGTGTTCAGTTTTGTGGTGATGATGTGACAGAAAAAAATCACAAATCATGGTAACTTCAGCACATCTCTCACACCAAAATAAACAAACTCCTTCAGCGCAACACCTCCCCTCCTCCCCCACCCCTCCCTTAGTGATCTGACAGAGTGCAGCCGTTTGTAGAACACTTCTTCGTTCTCATATAAGCCCAATTTTGGTTTGGTTCTTTGAAGTATTTTCGATGAAATAAAGTCATGTGTTTGGTTTGAAAGTCAAATGGTTCTACTTCAATTGTTATCTTGTGATGATACTCCGGCATTAAGCCTCTACAATCAGCGTCCCTGAGTGGGCGTGGGGCCGTCTCTCGTCCCCCTGGTAGTGGCGGGGCTAACAGGTGGATGAAGCGGGTTTGTCATGGGAAAAACAAACATGTAAAGAATTAGTTTGAGCCCCTGAAACAAAAACAAGCTGAAAGAAGCACCGTCCCGTCAGTTTGAAAACAGAGCTGAGAATAACAAACCCAGAGGCAGTTTGACTTTACTCCTTTTTAAGATAGTCATGACTCAACTATGTAGTTAGGATATATTCGATATATGCTGAATTAACGTTGGAAATATTGAATATTAAACCTTTGATGAAGCCCAACATCTTCCTAAAAATTGACCTGCAGACCGTCTGCATTGCCTAATTCTGCCATCTTTTGTCACTTGGATCCAGATAAACATTTGACTTTGTGTATGTCTGTAAAAAGTAATTTTAAGTTTTACAACTTTCTAAATCAGATATTGCATTGGCATTTGTTGTCAAAAGGTTGGGTGTTAAAGGTAAATGTAGCTTTTGGCATGCTTACGTACACATGGCAAAACATGCACAAGAGCACAGAGAGTAATTAAGCTCAAAATAAGAATATTTAGTGACGAGTAGGCCTTTGAGATGAATGAATCAAGGCTTTCAAATGACAACAGTGACTCAGGTCGTGTTTATTACGTCCATGATGTGATGGCCATGACAGGTGGAGATGACCTGTCTGTGTTCACCGGGGACTACATGCGGGACCCATAACACCTCTACTAGTTTTCATTGATTTTCCAGCACCGGCTTTACCTCCGATGCACCCTAACTCATTTTGTTGTAGAACTGGATCTGAGAGCTGAGCTTCTCAAGGAGAACCAAATTATTTCATCTACAGAATGAATCAGAGAGTTTAATAAAAACAAAGTCATCAGAGACATTTAGGGCTGGATAAATCATGTTACATTTTTATTGAATGTGTCTTGATTATTTCCATATTACACTAGCCACACATTTAGAGGTATAACTAACATTAACTGTGTGGTATGGCATTGTGTGGTTTCCTATAGAATGTATTTTTAAGAAAGAAATCTCATTTAGATTCAGAAAGGACAGCAAAGCGTAACGCTTGCCAAAAGCCATTCCTTTAAAGTGGTCAAATCTTTTTTTTTTATCACCTCCTCTGTTGTGAAGAGCTTATAGCAAGCTCCGCTGTAATAATGTGAGTTATGCTCGTGCCCTTTATCGCCTCCTTCTTCAAATGACTATATTCAGAGACAGTATGTGGTCAGCCGTGAGTGGGAAGCCTTCTTCATTGCCTTCTTCAAATTCATTTTTTAACCACCATGACTGCTGCTAACTTTAGAATACCTGGAGGTTATACTGTCAGTTCCAGCTCCACCATCATCCGCCAACCAGCAAGGTTATATAATGCAATCTCTTCCTCATGTGAAACAAGTTTGATGAATGGTAAATGGACTTGAGCTTGTATAGCGCTTTTCTAGTCTTCTGACTACTCGAAGCGCATTTACACCGCATGTCACACCTACACATTCACACACTGATGGAAGTGGTTGCTATGTACTGTAAAGGGGCCATCAGAAGTAACTAATCCCATTCATACACATGCCACAGATGAAGCCGCAGGATTAAGTGTTTTGGGGTTAAGTGTCCTGCCCAAGGACACATCGGTCATGTAGCTGCAGGAGCTGGGGATCAAACCCGGTTGAGAGACAACTGGCTAATGCACAGCCGCCCCCGATTTATCTAGCTAGCTAACTTTCTCTATCAACCATTATACACTTTCAATAAAAAGCTTTTAGATATATCATGATGTTCAGGGCTTATAGAGTTGGTTTCTTGAGTTAATAGCTCAAAACCCAACTTTATAGATTATGTCATTAAAGATGTGTCAAATGTTTGCTGGTCATTATGAAAATGTAGTCTGAAAATATTCGCAACGGTTGGCATCCAGGGTATCAATAATTAATGGTAAACACTTAAAAACTTCCTCCTGCTGTCGTCGAGGTGCATCCATACGTTTTAAATCTTCACATTAAACCCTGCCAGCTGACGTTAGAGGGAGACACATATAAATACTTCATCAAGAGGTTCTTAGTCATTGTCTAGGTGAGAATAAGAGCTCTCAAATGCTGCTATGGTTGAATTAACAGCACATGAAAAAAAAAGAGAAACACAATCCACTGGAAACCCAGTGATCTTAAAACACTGCAAACCACAGAAGGTGCACTTCTAACGAGAACATCCAGGTTGTTTGCATAAGAGGATTTCATCCACATCCCACATGTCAACAATCTGACATGAAGGATGTGGACAACATCCTCTTATGCAAAGAAACCTGTATTGGTGAGGCAGAGCCGTCTGTATGAATGGCCTTTTATTTTGTATTAACCGCGCCCACCCTTTGCTCAAGCATTTAATTCAGGATAATGCTGTGAATCTTTTTCATAGACTTCAAAGGCCACTCTTCATTCATTTCGGGCTTTTGAAGGTATTATGTTGGTTATGTGAGGCTTCCAGTTTTTTCAAGGACCAGTAAATGTTATTAAGTTATGTGTGCAATGGATTACTGGGTCTAATGTTTCCCTGTTTGCACAGCACTGCAGCTCGCAGCCTGTGACATGGATATTATAAAATTTCCACTGTGGTAGCTGCATTTGGGAGACAGCCATTCTGTTCTGTAACTATGCTGGCAAAGTCCTCACTTCTGCTATTTAAATTCTTTCTGAAAGATTTTCAGTGTAGACTTTTTTCTTGTCCGTCCCTTTTGACTGTAGGCATGTTGTAAACACACTTACTGAGCATTATTTATTAACGACTAACTCTAAAAACGCAAGTCAGCGGCATGCATCAGAGCTTGAGGCATATGCCGATGATATTGTGTTAAAACGGGAAACCTTAATTATGTGCTTCAGACGTAGTTCTTGGTGAGCACGTGTTTAATTTTCCTGTCAAGGCCTAATCCTAACGCCTGTGACAGTGGCATTTCGCAGGAAGCTGCAGAATAAGTTGGAAGTAGATTTAGTGAATATAGCACAGCTTAAACTGGCACAGAGGAGACAGAAAAGTCAAGCTTGGTGAACCCTCCTCCAGCGCTTTTTCGAGACGCATAATCCAAATGTATTGCTCTGAATATCACATCTTACATATTCCATTACATCACTGGCTTTCTGCTGAAACTCTGCTTTGCTTGTGCTTGATGAAGGACAGCAGAGGTTGGGATCAAACACACACATAAATGCACACTCACTCATACGCACGGTCTCTGTATCTGCTATAACAGAACATATGGTAGGCATCATAGCAGCTGGATCAATAGGGAAAAAAAGGGATATGAAGCAAACACGAAATATCATAAAAAAATGTGTTTCTGTATTTTGATAGCAGAGGCTTCAGAAAGGTTTAAACATGTAATGCATAGAGATTCTTTTCCCCTGCTGTTTTTGTGAGCAGGATCTCAGGCTGCAGCTTTCATCTGCTGTCTGAAGTCCTGGTTAAAAATCCTCATTCCAGCAAGCCTTAAGATGGCCTTCAAATCAGGCCAAGAGGCACGCTAATGAACAGTTTGCTGCATAAATTCACAAAGTAATTTCATTTCATGTATGTCTGGCTCTAGAATGGACTTCATACTGAGACCCAGGACTTGAAATTAGCTTACTGGGTCACAGAACCCTGCTAAATAATGTGTGTGAAGTAGCTCATACTTAACATTAACTTTACCCATGAATAAAATAAGTAAAAGCATAAGAATGTCCTACTACCATACCAGGTTTTCAGCTTTTCCAGCTAAATCTGTATTTTCTTCCTTTTGAAAATGTGATTGCCCGTCTCTCCTGTTACTGCATGTACAATCACAATGCATTGTGTTGATAAAAAAAAAAATGCGAGACAGGGACAGCATAAGCTCAGAATCAGGAGACGTCACAATCTCCACTAAAGGGATTTTCTGCCATATTGTTGAGGTTTAACGACGGAAGTCAGTAATGACAGAAAGATGAAGCATTTGCTCATAAAATAGGACACTAGACACGCATTCCCACCAGAAAGCAATCTGGTATGTTGATGCTGTAAGTACTGCACTTAATCTGCCATCTGTGCAGTTTACTTCCAAACAATATTTTCATTATGAGTAATGTCAAAGAATATTAGGGAGTCATTCTTTTGCTACAGGGGTAGAAAAAAACGCACTGCCAATTTTGTCTGCAGCACTCATAGCTTGAATATAGAGTAGACAAAATTGGACAGTCTTATTCTGTAAGCCCTGTATATATATATTCATATGAAGCCGTTTTCAGTGAATGCCTGTCAGTCCCCTTGTGCAGTGGTGGGGCAGTGCCCTATAGCGCCCTCTATTTACCAGCCGTCACTGAAGCAGATCCACTACCAAGGTGCTTAAAAACATGTCCATTCAATTTTTTTACAGCATCTTCCTGCTCAAGATCATTTCAGCAGTGATAACTTTCATCACGTTCTTAGTCTGGTGATGCATTAGCTTGGCCGGAAAAGTTCAATTTTAGTTGCCTCAGTGTGTGCTCAGTGGCAACGTGCCAGCTGAACAGTCTTAGGTCAGTGCCCCGAGCACACACAGAACTTTTAACTGTCAATATTACTCTGACCTTGTCACTTTTCCTTATGACCACATCAATCACCATTTATGGTTCAATTAAAATGCCATTCTAAATTATATTATCCTTTAATGGTGGGCGGATCTTTCAAAACTTTTAGAAACGGAAAAAGTGGAGTGACTATAAAATAAATGTGTTCAACATCCTGCATGCAGAGCAGAACAAATATGAACCATCACCTAGATTGTTAAAGTTTAGAGTAGGAGTAAGCGTTTTTGTAATTTAAATGACTTTAATATTCAGACAGGTACATGTCAATGATACATGAGAGCATTTTTGTGATCCAAAAATACTCAAAAACAAAATGTATTCATTTGTTTGTTTATTTGACAACGTTGGTGCTGTAACATTTAATCATGCACAAGTCAAAGATGCACTGCTCTTAGTTTTTTTTTTTTAGCAAAATGCTAATTTGCAACACCTGTCCACGCGAGGCTTTTAGAAATAAATGTGTGGGAACTCAGCCATGATTTAATACCTTTGTTTAAACATGAAAACTGTGTTGTAGGTAGACTATTCCAGAGTTTACCTCCTACAACAGAGAAGGCTGATTGTCCAAATGAGGTTTTGTACATTGGAAATCGACAGTTACTGAGGCTCATCAGAATCATGATGTCCTGAAATAAATTCACAAACTAGAGAAGGGGCAGACCATACAATCATTTAAAAAATAAATTGGAGATTGCAGTAGCAAATGTAGCTTTCATATCTGAACAAATATCATACAAGTACCTTAAATGTTTTCTAACAACATAATTAAACTAACCTACCAACCTTACAGTTGGTTTCTGGACAAATACAAGGTCCCATTAGCATCAAGCAGCATCCCCTTTGTTTTGTTTGTCAGATTTCAGGGACATTTTTTACACGGTTTTGTTGTAATGATACAATATGCCACGCCACAACATAACACAACAAGATACAATACCTTAAGTTATGTTACAATTTGCTGTCTAGCGAAATGTGTCTTGTTTTTCAAGTGCTAAATCATTTAGCTGCCTCCACAATTGTTTTAGCACACCAGTGTGGGTCGCAAGCAGGGCACATCCACTGGGAGTGAGGAGTGTGATGAGTTTGTTCTGTCATAAACCATGTTCTCTCTATGATAAGGCAGACAGGCATTGCTAGTTGAGACCAGATATAAGGAATGCCTCAGTCTAATCTCAAAGATCTGATCAGGGTCAACAGAGGATTTTTTCCGCATTGATTAGTGTAAGCTATTTTTGCTATAATGAGACTCCTTTGTTGTTTCAGCTTTTAACACCTTTTTTTTTTGCTTGCAAAAGATCGACAAGGACAGGACTTTGTCAACTTTCCATCTTTTTGTCTCTTATCTACTGTGTGCGTTTGAGTGTGTGTGTGGCTGAACCCTGCATGTGGCAGATAAACATAATTCAGTAATGGGATGGCCATGCTAACATTTATCTAGCTGAAAAACTTTTTCATCAATGCACATTTTACTTCCACGTGAAAGGCAATCGGTACTGTAATTGTTGTCAAACAGTTAGATTTGACAAACTCTAAAAAAAAATTAAAAAAAGAACCCTTTTACCATTATCCTTGTCAAACATCAAATTCAAAATCAAATTTGTTTCCCTCCATTCTCTGCCAGAAAAGAGACTAACAATACCCTGGGTTACTGACCTCAAAATGGGGCAAGGGGTTCATCAGAATGAATTATTGAAAAAAACATAATTTCTTACCATATATAATCCAATTGCATAACCTTTACATTTGACAAAAATAGTATTGCAGATTTTATGTCAGAAAAATCTAAATTGTAACTTACTACTGACCAGAGATGCAACTGAAGATATCACTACAGCATAGCTAGACGACCCTTACAGACTTGTAATAACAAAGCTGGTTGATTATAGGATCAACAGACATCTGTGTTGCACCGAAAAGGTGATGAGCCCATTCACACTTTTTCCATCTGTCGACACCTCTGTGATGCTTTCAACGTTAGTCCTTCGTGTGGGCTTAAATTGGCCAAGGACAGCAGAGATGAAAGATAGCCCATAATGAGGTTTCTCCCTTAGCAATCAATGAGGAGCTTTGTCCCAGGGGGCACTGAAGGTTGTCTGTAAAAACAGTCCAGTGCATGCTCCTACCCCGAATAGCCAGGCTATCTATCACTTTGCAATCTTGTTGATGAGCAGGAGGTCTATACAGTAAGAAAAAGGACATTTTAGGACACGGTTCAGTACTGAATAAATTAAAGGAATATTCCTCCCTGATCATTGCAATGCATAATCAAATTGCCCTTTGGGAATCAGATGACTTTGTGTCTCAGGGAGATAATGTAGAATATGATGATCAGTCAAACCAGGCCTGACCTTGCATGTTGCTGTATTCATCCTGGGATTGATATGGATCTGTTACATCATGGAGTTCTTACTTCTTCTGACAAGCTGAGAGCATAAAGTTCAAATTCTAAATCTTTCACATTTTACAACATGTACTTTTCACTACGTTTACTAAGCTTGGTATCTTCGCTCAATTGAGTAGACGTTAAAGAAGTGCATGGGTAAAACTTTGCCATAAGTGCTTATGAAGGGTGAATAAAGATATGAATCTTTATGTATTCCATTAAACTGAAGGTATGGGATAGAAGGAACTTGATTGTATTGTCTGAAGTTTTATTTTTTTAACTTATTTACTTTTCTCCATTCTCTGCAGTCCGTCTGCCACGAGGCCAGGCAGCTGTGTGGGGAACCGGGTGTGGATTCTGCTGGCTATGACTCACCTCACTCTGGACTTCTCTGTGTGCAGCCCACTCAGCCAGGGTCTAGGGATTAAACTCACCCCTAAATCAGTGCCTCGCTCACGACCTCGGTGGCAGCTTCTCTGGGACATGCCCAACAAGCTTCACTGGAGAACAGTAAGTCCGTTGGCCCGCCGGCTCCTGAACCCTATTCCTCCACCCCAAGACAATAGGGCAGGGATAGGACCGAAAGTAAAGGGTCATTTGCATTGGAAGCCAGCATATAAAGGACAACCAGCATGTAAGGAGTGCCAGTTGAGATACTCTCCAAAGGAGACAAGTGATCCTTTGGCTGTAAAAGCCGATGCTCCTGGAGCTTTATCCAGCGGGAGTACAGGAGACACCGTGAGGTTGTTACTCAGAGCCAAGAGGCAGCTCAAATGGGAAAACGACAAGTCTCAGGAGGGGCGGACTACCACAGTGGCCGGATTTATTGACTGGGGGCCCACAGGGACAGATAGCATAGATGATGATAGCAAATTGGAGCCTAACGGGACGCTGTCCACAAGGGTCTCAACTACCACAGTGGGCACAACCACTAGCACTACAACCAGGCTCTCCCAAAGGACGTTCACTGTGGTGACCACACCAGAGGCCAAGAGGTTAAGCACCACCAAGGCCACTGTCAGCTTCGGGGAGACTGTCAAACCACCAAAGCCATATGGGGACACACCAGGTAAGAGATAAAATATATAACGGCTTATCATACAAATGGAATTATACTGTTTTTCATAACTGAAAATGCTCATAAAAGTTATTGTTTTAGTGGCCTTTGCTCCATGTTTTGTTTCTGTCACACTAAGCAGGCTTGGCCTATTTCTTCAGCTGCCAGCGGTGTCACGTTAACAAAGCACATCTCATTACATTTTTAACAAGACAACTTCCAAATTCATGAATTCAGTGAAGTGTTTCAATATCTAAAGAGATTTGGAGCCTTTATACAATAACTTAAATTTGTTTCAGGTTAAAAAATAAAACCTTCAATGTATGATAGTCAGTGACAAATATGAACCCAAAGATCGACATACAGACATCTTAAAAAGCTCAGAAAACATGTATCAGAAATATTATTCACTATATCATTCATCCCAAAAAAAGTGGTCTAATGTGTGCCATTGACCTAAAACTAGGGGTCACACAGAGGCAAAATAAACATCCACCACCACCTCCGCCATGGAAACCAATGTCTTAATTGGCAGCAGTTGGTCCTTCAAGGTTGTGCATTCTACCAAACACAGTCATGTTCTTCATTTGGGAAGCCAATGTGGCATCAAAATGTTATTGTTACACTTTATAGACTTCTACAGGATTAATGAGGTAGGGGGGTGGTGCAGGGGTAAATTGCAACAAAGTGTTTTGCTAGTTTTTTCTTTACTGATTAAGCAGGTGAAACAATAATCACCTTTTCGCTGTAGTAAATGACGACAAGATCTACTGTTCATTAATACGATATTGCAGCTGGAAGAACAGTAGATTGTTCTCCATGAATGTCCTTGACCATACTGTGGCTATCAAGCCTGAAATACAGTACATGGGCATATGAGATTTTATGAATAGTTCCCCTGTGCTGTGGACACACAATCCTCCCTGTAAGGCATATTAGATTTAACATTTCATTAAGTCCAGGAGGAACACAGCTTTTAAATGGACCATACAGGTAGACATAAATTATAAGTCATGTTTAACAACTTAGGAACAAGCACTATGCTAATTGAAGCTTTCCCATTTGGTGCATTAATATAAATGTCATAAAATTCTGCAGCTTACAGTAAGGTTGATAAAAGGCCTTGGCTAGCTCCCACTCAATTAAAGAGAAAAATGTCAGAAGACACAGTGGGATGAGAGAATCTATCAGTGGTAGAGCTCCTGCTGAAAGAGAATATGTCTCAGTGTGAAAAATATGAATCTATGTTTCTATATTTATATCTAGGGAAATGTTGTTTAGTTTATGTTGATCTGTATTGACATCTAATAACTCTGATTGTTGGTTAAATGCCAGTAACACTTAATTATTTCCATGATCGTTTCAGTAATTGGATAAAGCCAAAACTCCAGCATCACATCATGAACACAAATATCCCTGAAGCGCCTTTCAAATAGGAAGTTGTGGGCACTGTGCACCGCAGTCAAATCCATTCATTGTGTATTGTGTTGCGCCGCGCAAGAGCGTATCTCCTACCCTGATGATCTCATGAACACACAACCTCTTTTTCTTTGCTGCTCGTCTCCCACTCTGCAGCAGAAGAAAAATCCAGGCTTTTTTCGAAATAGTGGACACATAGGCCTACATAATGCTGTGGCAGAAGTTACTTTCCCCACCTATTTTCCCGACTATTGATTCATCCACCTAGCAATGCGTGCTTTAGTTTTCTGATCGTGTGCGCTCTCCGCCCTAGTCCAGGGCGAGCTCACCGCGTCCTATCTGAAAGGCCCTTTAGCCCTGAACTGGGCCTGACCAAAATGGACTATTAAGTTAGGCTTGATTTTCAATGGTAAAGTAAATTTATATTTGTAATGGTTGTCAATTAAAGTCAATTAAAAACAAAATTATCATCAACTACCCAGCTCTAGACTGAAGTGTACAAAGTTCAAGAGAAATGAAATAGAAAAGCAATATGTAATCAATCTTTGTCAGCGTTTTAAAGAGACCCCACAAAAGTCCACCATGAACAAACATTTGGCAACATTAGGCAACCGTGGCAAGGACAAACCTTCCTTTAAACAGGCAGAAACCTTGATCAGAACCAGGCTCTTGATGAACAGCCACCTGCTGTGACTGTGTTGGTTGAGAAAGTGGGAGAGAGGGAGGGACAAAAAAGAAAAAGATAAATGGAGAGAACAAACAGAGCAACAATAACAACAACAGATAAAACATACTTAATAAATAATAAGTCTGATAGGTAGCAGGTGGAGACAGCAGGTCAAAAGCAGCAAGCAGTCCACGGTAATGTTCAACAGGAACCAATATACAGTTAGATACATGCATCAATGGGACATTAGTGCAAACATAATAGCGAGAGAGTGAGAGACAGGAGCTCAATGCGTCAGGTTCCCAGCTGTCTAAGCTTATAGCAGTATAACTAGGGCCTTGCCCAAGCCTTAGCAAGCACTAAGCTTTATGGAAAAGAAAGGCTTAACGGCTACAATGTGAGTGTCTTCCTGACCTAAACTAGTAGATGATCCCAAAGGAGAGGGGCTTGTTCATTGAAGGCTCTACCTCCCATGCTACTTATACAGGCTCTGGGTACCACAAGCCGATCTCATTCTGTGAGGACAGTCTTCTAGAGCCGTAATAATGTGCTTTGAGCCCTTTAAAATATGAAGGTGCCTGACTACCAGAATGATTTTTTATTCTATTTTAGGGAGCCATTTGCACAGAAGTATGATCTCAAATATGAGCTGAAAGGACGATACACAGGTAGTAGCATGAATTTATATGTTGTGAATTTATACAGACACACACACACACACACACACACAGACACACACACACACGCACACACACACACGCGCACGCACGCACGCGCTGACACACGCGCACACAGTACAGTGCGTCTTATGTGTTGTAGTCCCTTCATGCTTGATTGGGAGGTTAGTTTGAGACCTGGGATTTAAAATGATGACTTGATATGGTATCCTTGAGAAAATCCTTCAACGCTGTTGTGCATTGCCATTGCCTTGCACTGCCACTAAGGAACACACATCCCAGTTCATATTTACTAATCAATTATAGGAGAAAGGTTAAAATATCCCCATCGTTATTTGAGAAGAAAGTAATCAGACTGTCGATGTCCATGTAAGCTGCTGAGGTCATTGCCATCCAGCATCTTAAAACAACAGTTAAAATGATCTTTTAAAAAATGTAGAAGAAATAACAATACAAGGATCAAAAGCTATCATAAAAGAAAATACATTTATTCTGCTTACGAAGTCTCTCATAATCATCTGAATAACCCCAACCACTAAAAGTCAAGGATTTTTTTCCCATTAAATAAGTATTACCGAATTAAAAATATTTATTACCCAGTTCAGATAAAAGATGAAACCAACCCTATGTGTCCAGCTAACCGCAATTAGCTGGATATAAGCTCATTTTGTGTTCTTCTTCAATTGACACTCTTAAAAACTGTGTGTCACAATACTTTAGAAAGAAAGGGGGGGGTGGGGGGGTGGGCTGATAGCTCTGGTGCCTCCAGATGCTCACTGATTGTTCCCAATGATTGTACCAGTCACTGTGACTGTACACAGATGTAGCTGCCAGCTCCATTATGGATATGAGTTGAAAGAAGCTGCAGTCAGTAAAAGTCACTGCAAATAACTTGGATCGTTATACATCTGACGTTTACAATGTTATATCTTTATGGTCTGTTTGGCTAGGTAATGTGTTCCTGATATAAGAATTAAGAATTGTATGTGTGGCTAGCGGACACTCACAGTGGATGTTGAAAATAAAAGACAGAAGACATCCACTGTAGGAGAGGGGAGTAATGTAAAATAAATAGATCCTTCTGGAAACAATTCTCATCAATTTATATGAAGTTTGCAAAGGGAGAGATGGTTAAATTGATGGAGGACTTAAGCTGTAGATCAAAGTGAGCACATGTAAAATGTATATTAAGCGTCTCAGGAATCTATTTTTAAAGGAGCGAGCCCAGTGTTCATTGTAATGCCGCTTTTTGACCTGTGATAGACCTGGAGAGGCGTACCAAACAGCTTCCTCAACAGAGA